>NW_012108597.1:1219822-1275748 GCF_000951045.1 Mandrillus leucophaeus
CCCCTAGTGGGGGATGTCTCCCAGTTAGGCTACTCAGGGGTCAGGGACCCACTTGAGCAGGCAGTCTGTCCCTTCTCAGATCTCAACCCCCGTGTTGGGAGATCCACTGCTCTCTTCAAAGCTGTCAGACAGAGTCGTTTGCGTCTGCAGAGGTTTCTGCTGCTTTTTTGTTGTTGTTGTTGTTGCTGTTTAGCTGTGCCCTGTCCCCAGAGGTGGAGTCTACCGAGACAGGCAGGTTTCCTTGAGCTGCTGTGAGCTCCACCCATTTCGAGCTTCTCAATGGCTTTGTTTACCTACTTAAGACTCAGCAATGGCGGGCGCCCCTCCCCAGCCTCAGTGCTGCCTTTTGGTTAGATGGCAGACTGCTGTGCTGGCAGTGAGGGAGGCTCCGTGGGCGTGGGACCCTGCCGGCCAGGTTTGGGATATAATCTCCTGGTGTGCCCTGCTTAAAGCGCAGTATTGGGGTGGAAGTTACCCGATTTTCCAGGTGTTGTGTGTCTCAGTTCCCCTGGCTAGGAAAAGGGATTCCTTTCCCCCTTGCGCTTTCCAGGTGAGGCATGCCTCGCCCTGCTTCAGCTCTCGCTGGTGGGGCTGCAGCAGTTGACCAGCACCGATTGTCCGGCACTCCCTAGTGAGATGAACCCAGTACCTCAGTTGAAAATGCAGAAATCACCGGTCTTCTGTGTCGTTGGCGCTGGGAGTTGGAGACTGGAGCTGTTCCTATTCGGCCATCTTGCTCCGCCCCCTGTTTTAATGGTTTGATTTAATAACAGGCAATAATTGAATCTAAATAGTCAAAACTATCTTTGATGAAGCAACTTAAGCGTGTGACTATAAAGGACAGAATTATAAACCCTTTGTATTTTAGTGAATTATGATCAAATCCTTCAATATAGAAATCTTATTGCTATTATGTCACTTTGTCAATGCAAGTATAATATTGCTTCTAGATTATTTCTACTATGCCTAATATCATAAATTACACTAAATTTTTTCTCCTTAATTGATAATGATACATATTAAAATATGCTTCAAACTTCAACTAACAGAAGGATATTTGTAATGGATTTTGTCTCAAGTAATTAATGGACACAATATTAAAGTAAAATTGTATTTTTGTAAGTTAAACTTGCTTTTTAGTTCAAGATATATAAGATAATATCACAAAATATGAGACCTGGACTATTACTTCATACTTCTATGACTTTTCTATTTCAATTTTGCATTTTGTTCTATAAATTCTCAGCAATATGTATTTTCAAATATCCTCATAATCAGTTATTTCAGTACATTTACATGGCAACCTATTTACATGGAATATATTTATTGGCATTTGAATACATTGTTGAAATCATAGTATTCTGAAACTTTAGCTTTACTGCTAACGTTGATTTTTGATGAATTTCAAAACTGTTGAGTTATCTAATGACAATAACTCTCTTATGAACAAGATCTTTATCCAGGGTGCACTATAGTGTACTTTGTATCCAAAAAAAATGCATCCTTTACGAAGTGGAATTAACTATCCAGGTGGACAGTTGGACCACATCGGGGTACATTACTGTGGGAGGAAGGAGAATTTTAATCATTGAGACTGAACTAATTCCCCTATGTTTATATAATACTGGAAAAATGCAGGATCTCACTGTTTATTACGGTAAATGAAAAACACTCAAGCAGTCAAGCTTCAGGGAATTCAATTTATCTACACACTTCAAAGGCTAAATCAACTATGATGAGTTCTAAAACTACGGAGCAAAAAATGACAAAAGATTGTTATAATAAATGCCTTTTATGATATATTTTAAAAGATCCACTGGTAGAAAAAAATATTCTAAGCTTCAAATGGTGTTCCAGTAATTTATTGATCTGGTTATATAAAGATTTGCTTTGGAAATACTAAAGTGTGAAGTGAATATTACCAATTCATATCTATATGACAGTTATTCACTAATATGAAAAACAAAACAAAACTATCCTATACCTAATTATGTGAAATGGAAAATGTGCAAAGAGAAACCAGAGGTTAAAGAACCCAGACTTCAGTCCAAATCCAAAGCACAGAAGAAAACAAATGTTTGTATGATTTTCTTTCAAAGAAAAGTGAAAAGCAGTGGAAGTAGCTGACTCTGATTAGAAGAAAAGCTATTTAGGCAAAAATGTGTCATCTTTCTATGTTACACAAATTATTAAAAATAACTGTATATCTGTATCCTGTTGTAAAATTGATAAACCTTCAAAAATGCCCTCGTGTATTCTGAAATTCTTTACAGCACGCCAAATGAAAATAAAATTCCAGTATCTAGTGTCAAGTAATTAAGGTGTCTTCAGAGTCCAAAGTAATACAATTTAATCCTTTTTAACTTTTACTAGTGACATATGAATGCAATACACTTGTATAAAATACTCTTTTACCATATATCCACTTGAGATATGATCTTCCTAATTCTTAAATGTATGTTTTAGTTTTCTCCCTGTCAGCAATTTCAAACTAATGGCTGAGGGCTGAATATTACCTATCACAGAAATATAGCACTTTTTTATTCATTTGCAACTAGTAATAAGAGTAATCCCTAGTCACTACATTGATCAGATTAATCAGAACTTATCAAAATAATTTCATCATTCTGCTATGCCTCTTATAATCTTGAAAGTGAGAAATGACCAGTTGAGCAGTGAAAAAAACTGTAGTTGAATCATTGACAATCCAAGAGGATGGTCAAGGGGAGCAAATAAAAACAATATGGCATGGTGATGGAGAGAAGGAGCAGTTTTTAAAAACCTGTACATGAATGCTCATAATAGTTATTTGTGATCGTCAGAACCTGAAAACAACCCAGTGTCCTTCAACAGGTAAGTGATTAAACAAAATGTGTACAAAAAGGAATAAACTGTTGATGCACATCATAACTGGATAAATCTCCAGGGAAATATGCTGAATAAAAAATCCAATCCCAAAGATTATATTGTGTAAATTTCATTTATGGAGGTGGGATGGAGGGAGGTGAGTATAGTTATAGAAAGGAAGCATAAGGAATCTTTGTGGTGATTGAACTGTTCTGTATCTTGACTATGGTGGTGAACACAAAAATCTACATGTGTGATAAAATTGCATAGAACTAAATATATACATGGGCTTGCACATACAAATGGATATATGCAAAACTGGTGAAAGCTGAACAAAATTTTTGGTTCATATTAACGTCAATATCTTGATTGTGCTATTGTACCTGCTTTTGCAAGATATTACCATGGGAGAAACTGGATAAAGAGTACACAGGATCTTTTATTATTTCTTCCAACTGCTTGTAAATCTATAATTATTCCAAAATAAGTTCTTTAAATGTATGGGAAAGGAAAGCAAAGTGCGTGATTCAGTGTTTTTTAATTATACTGTCTGATCTGTCTGATTTTACCTCTCATTTCTAATCAAAGTATAAAAGTATCAGAAATTAAAGTATTGCACTTTAGCTTTTAACCAAGGTGAGATTACACTATTAGATAACAGCTGTAAAAAAATCTAAACTTGAATTTGAAAAAATTTTAATTATTTGAAGTGGTTTCACATCAGAAATTTTCTTGAAAATATTGGATGTAAGTCAATGAGCACTGTTGTTATTGTTAATGAATGTTCAATGGAAGTTAGCAAGATGCTGGCCATGAATTATCTCATTCTTAGAGAAAATCTACGAGATAAGTGTTGCTCTTATCCACATTTTGTAGATGAAAAAATTGAGGCTCTGAAAAGCTGAGTAATTCATTCAAAGTTATCAGGTAATAAGTGGCAGATTCAAAACTGTGACCTAGGTCTCTCTGACTCTGCATCTGGTTCTCTTAACTACTATACTTTAACGTCACTTCTATGCTTTATCACTGGAAGACTTTCTAAGGAAAACCATTGTTCTTTTTTATAATTAAGTATGTAAAGTATAAAAATATAATGACACAGTAAGGGAAAAAGATAATTTTTTCAGATGTTCGCCAATTTTGTGTTCTATCTTATAAATATTCAAATATGGATTGGGTTAGTGACAATACATTTTATAATAGAAAATCTGTTAGCATCAAATTCATAACTATAACACTGAAGAAAGCCAAAAGCTTTTAAGATAATCAGATGAAAATATAAAAGATAATAATATCAGTTACCAAATTAAATACAGGTGATGTTTCAAAATGAACTATTACCTGAAAGCAAGACACCAGCTTTTTGTTATTGCAAGAATGAAACAGTTAGTAGAACCACAAAAAAATTCAATTGCCTCTCAGCTGAGTTTAGTTATGCTGTAGTCCCTAGTTTGGAATTAATCTTTGAGCTTTAGAAAAATTAATACATAATGAGAATATTGCTTACATTCACAAGTATAAAAATACGATGCTTCCTTTAAAGGCATATAAATCAGTTTCTAATAAACTTATTTAATATTGGGCTTTATTTCTTTTGTTTACTGACCAGAGAGTACCACATAACTTAAAAGTAATTTATTGGAATTCAGTAAGATCACAAAATGTGATAATGATCTGAGCCAATCTATAACAAACAAACATTCCCCCAATTCAACAGAAAATATCATCCAACATACCATATAAAGCTACATCCACTTCAAAAATGTTTCTAATTATATTATTCCAATCGTCTTTTTCTGTTCATTTCATTTTTCATAACAGAAAATTAAAATGATTTGGTTTATCTTTTTCTGAGTTTTTGAAACATGTTGTAATAAAGAAATAAAACACTATTTGATATGCTTTAAAATAATATGTCATCTAATTAGAGATAAAGTTATCTCAGCTGGGTTCTATCAGTACCAATAAAAAGAGAAAAATCAATTTATAAATAAAATATAGAAAATTTCATAGATTTTCCTACTATTAAATTTCTAATTTAATGCCACTACTATAATGACAGCCACATTTACTACATGTGATTTAATTTTATCATTGGGGAGGGGGAATCTCATTAATTTAGAAACCGTAAATAAAGATGGACATTGCAATTATATAATTACAACCTTCCTCACTTGTTTTATTTTCATGCTGAACACAATTTCAAAATTAAAGCCATGTAAATAATTACAGTGAAGCTACAGCAACTCACCAAACAATAGGAAACTAAGAATTAGAAGAAGATGAACTGGAGATTCATCTGGTTGTAGTGTGTATCAATAGTTTATTCCTTTTTATTGTGGTACATATGTACCCAATTTGTTTAATCACTTACCTGTTGAAGGACAGCGGTTTGTTTTCTGTTTCTAGCAATTATAAATAACTATGATCAAATCAGGCACTAAAAAAGTGTACAGCAAGATTATTTAGTAATAGTATAATTAACATTATCATCAAATATCTCCTGTTATTTAAGAAAATCTTTATACTTCAATCAGAGATCACTACATGCACTTTAATAAGCCTTTTGAAGTATGACTTTTTAAATCTTTTCTTAGGTTCAGGGGTACATGTGCAGATTTGTTATATAAGTAAATTGCATGTCACAGGGGTTGGTATATAGATTATTTCATCACGCAGGTAATAGTCAAAATATTCGATAGGTAGTTTTTTCAATAACCTCCTTCTGCTCATCCTCCATTCTCTGGTAGGCCCTGGTGTCTGTTATTCCCTTCTTTGTGTCCATGTGAACTCATTGTGTAGCTCCCACTTATTATTGGGAACATGCTGTGTTTGGTTTTTCTGTCCCTGCATTAGTTCACTTAGGATAATGACCTCCAGCTCCATTCATGTTGCTGCAAAAGACGTGATCTCATTCCTTTTTATGGCTGCATAGTATTCTGTCATGTATATGTATCACATTTTCTTTATCTAGTCTACTGTTGGTGGGCATTTAGGTTCACTCCATGTCTTTGCTATTGTAAATAGTGCTGTGATGAACATATGAATGCATGTGCCTTTATAGTAGAACAACTTATATTCCTTTGGATATACACCCAATAATGAGATTGCTGGGTTGAATGGTAATTCTGTTTTGAGTTCTTTGAGAAATCGCCGCACTACTATCCACAGTGGCAGAACTAATTTACATTCCCATGAGTAGTGTATAAGCATTCCCTTCCTTCCACAACCTTGCCTTGCCAGCATCTGTTATTTTTTTACTTTTTAACAATAAGCATTCCTACTGCTGTGAGATGGTATCTCATTGTGGTTTTGATTTGTATTCCTCTAATGATTAATGATGTTGAGCATTTTTTTTATGTTTGTTAACTGCATTTATGTCTTCTTTTGAAAAGTGGTTGTTCATGTCCTTTGCCCACTTTTTAATGGTGTGGTTTGTCTTTTCTTTGTTGATTCATTTAAGTTCCGTATAGATTCTGGATATTAGACCTTTGTCAGATGCATAGTTTGTGAATATATTTTCCCGTTCTGTAGGTTATCTGTTTACTCTGTTGATATTTACTTTTGTTGTGCAGAAGCTCGTCAGTTTAATTAGGTCCCACTTGTCAAGTTTTGTTTTTGTTGCAATTGCTTTTGGCATCTTCATAATGAAATCTTTGCCAGGTCTTATATCCAGAATGATATTTCTTAGGTTATCTCCCCAGGTTTTTATAGTTTTAGTTTCTACATTTAAGTCTTTAATTCACCTTGAGTTGATTTTTGCATATGGTATAAGGAAAGTGTCCAGTTTCAATCTTCTGCCTATGGCTAGCCATATGGCACCATTTATTAAATAAGGAGTTCTTTTCTTATTGCTTGTTTTTGTGGGCATTGTAAAAGATCAGATGGTTGTAAGTGTGTGGCATTATTTCTGGGCTCTCTATTCTGTTACATTGGTCTATGTATCTGTTTTTGTAGCAATACCATGCTATTTGGTTACTATAGCCTTGTATTATAGTTTGAATTTGGGTAACATGATGCCTCCAGCTTTGTTCTTTTGTTCTTTGTTCATGATCTTTGTTCAATTGCCTTGGCCATTCAAGCTCTATTTTGGTTCCATATGATTTTAAAATAGTTTTTTTTTTTTTTTCTAATTATGCGAAGAATGTCATTGGTAGTTTGACAGGAATAGGATTGAATCTGTAGATTGCTTGGGGAAGTATGGCCATTTTAACAATATTGATCCTTCCTATTTTGTGTCAACTCAGATTTCTTTGAAAGGTGTTTTGTAACTCTTGTTGTAAAGATATTTCACATCGCTGGTTAGCTGTATTCCTAGGTATTTTATTCTTTTTGTGGATACTGGAAATGTGATTGCATTCTTGATTCAGCTGTCAGCTTGGATGTTGTCAGTGTATAAAAGTGCTACTGATTTTTGTACCTTTATTTTGTGTCCTGAAACTTTGCTGAATTCATTCATCAGATAAGGGAGCTTTTGGGCCAAGCCCATGAGGTTTTCTAGGTAAAGAATCATATTGTCTGCATATAGTTTGACTTCCTCTCTCCCTATTAGGATGCCTTTTATTTCTTTCTCTTGTGAAGTATGGCTAATTTTCTTATACTTAAACCTATTCTCCATTTTAAAGTTTTCTGAATTTTCTATCCCCATGTCTTCCTGATTTGTCCCAATAAAGGTTCCTTCACTTGAGTAACAAGGTCTATTTTTTTTTTTTCTTTTGATAAGTTCATTTTGTGGCAATAATCCTTGTGACCAAATTTTGCTCAGTCAATTAGATGTGCTGTTCAATCTACTTCAGTTGTTGGGATGACCCTAAGCAATAAATCAGTCATTTTTCAATGCATATTTTTCATTAAATAAACGTGGCTTTAAAATATTAAAAATAAGTTCACCAATGTGAAATATACACTTGCATCATTGTGTTAAAAGTTTTAATTGAATATTTGAATACAGGGTTGTATTTAAGATTTTCTAGAGAATAAAGCCTAAATTTCATCAAAACATAATTATTGTAACTGGTTCAATAGATTATTCTTAGGCTAACATATATGCGTAAATTCATTAAAATAATAATTGTTTGCAAGTTAATATTCAAAGTTATCTCATTGGGCTCCCTAGGTGACGATGTGCTAATTGCTCCTGGAATTGGCCACTTGTGTTTTTTTAAATAGAGGTAAGTGGTAAATCTGGATACAGTTAAGCAATTATGCTAAGTAAGAGAGAGAATGCTGTCTGAAATTCTAGCCAATAATTATCCATTAATCATGTCCAATATTATTTTTTCTATGAATGGTAAAAAATGAACCCCTAAATTCTCCCAATTTAAAAATATCAGTGGCATTTTGTTACATTCCGGCAAGGGGAATAACATCTGAAACTTCTTGGCTTCTCACAAAATAGTGTTTTTAATAAATCGATGGCGCCATGGATCATGGTCTTTCAAAGGTCATGCTGGTCCAGGAAGATAGTAGGAAGCTGAGTCACAGGTCGAATGATATAACTGGGTAACAGCGATTCAGAGGAGCACCAGAAAATGGCACTTGTGCTTTGACTTTCTAAAGTGTTTGTAAAACGGCCTGTTTGACCCAGACAGAGCTTTACTATCACAGGAAAGGGTTTTTGGAGTCCCTGATGAGTGCAGCAACCTCACCCCAAACTTCTGAACACATCTTGGAGCCCAGAGCAGTCATTCGCGACCTAAATTACTAGGTCAAGATTCAAGCTCTACAGTCGCAAAGGTCCTATGAGGTACGCTTGGCTGGAAGAAAGCTAGGTTACCGGCTGTGCGCAGAAGGCGCCGGCCCCGCGAACTGCTGGGAAGTTCAGGTTTCCTCCAGGAGCAGCACCAAGGAGACAAAGGATCATGCAAAATAAGATAGCTTATGCTGGCTCCAAGAAGCTGCAGCCGGGTTTTTGCCCCTGGGCCCTCTGATAATCACCGCGGGGACTTGGGGCAGGAGCAGGCTATTGGAATGATGGCAGACGGTTTAAAAATTCCTTACTTGGTGATCCCTGAGCAGTGGTCTTGTAGAGTCACCACAGAGCTGGAGATTGGCAGCTGGCTCCACCATTAATGTACTCTCTTAAATCTCGATTACTTGACGCGGATAATGGGAGAATGAAGTTACCTACCTCATTTGTTGTGGCTGCTGTGAGGTTTAAGTGTTAACATGTAGCAACATGAGGATTAAGTGTTAACATGTAGCCAGGTAGCAAGCTTAAAAAAAAAAAAAAGAAAGAAAGAAAAGGAAAGAAGGAAGAAAGAAAAGGTAGTGGTTATTGTTGGAGGCCCCGCACCTGTGAGTGGTGTCGCCCCAGAACTCTGTCAAAATCTCCTGAATCTTGAGAAGCCAAGCCTTTTTTTTCTCTTCTATTGGACTGCTTCCTTGGGTACGACTTTGTAGGAGCCGCCGGGAATTGAGTGCACCTGCTAAGGTCATGAGAAAAGATGAGCCTCTTTGGAATGCCAAAATTTGCCCCCAGAAGACCGCCACTGCCGCGTCTACCCAGGCAGTATACATCTAGCACTTCACATGTAATCATGTTGAATTTAGTTTTTGGTAACACTTGTCCCTGGCTAACTACTTGGTTCTGCGGAGCGTTAGAGCCCGGTCTCTCAAAAGCCCTCACCCCAAAGGCCAGAAGTGAAGTATTCCCCGACTGCCACGGCCCTGAAACGGAGCACTACAGAGCTCACAGAGGAGAGTGGAGAACGGAAGAAAGACACTGTTTCCTGAGTTGCCTGGATAGGATTGTTTATGACGTAGCCACAAGCCTCTTCTGTTACAGCAGGCTGAGACCTTGCCACCTCAGGATTATGCTGGCACTTGCGCTTAGCCTGCTTCCGGCATATACACACAGAGGGACACAAAAAGGACACTCCCTCCCGCCCTGAGTTTGGAAATGATGTTTTGTGATGAGAGTCTAGTCCTGGTGGCTCACTCCCCGCTGCC
Source organism: Mandrillus leucophaeus (assembly GCF_000951045.1). NCBI lineage: Eukaryota > Metazoa > Chordata > Mammalia > Primates > Cercopithecidae > Mandrillus > Mandrillus leucophaeus. The sequence goes on from NW_012108597.1 coordinate 1,229,621, forward strand.
TATTGCTCACCAGCACGGAAAACTCTTTCATTCATAAATAATTGCCTTGCACATTACTGTAGAAGAAAAATAGTTAACAAATCCCTTTGTTTTGCTTGGGAAGTTACCAAATTTGGTTAGTAATTGCCTGCCTGATCAAAAGCCATTTCCTTCGTGGTTAACCAAACATCAACTTGACTCTGTTTGGCCCGTTTTAAATATCACCAAAAGTGAATAGCCCCAATTACGACAGGAAACACATTTCCCGACATTAAACGAGGAACAGAAACAGATTTGTCATGTTTCAAAATGCACGTAGTTCTATGGATGGGCTCACATGCTGTTCTTATTTGCAACCTTCTCTCCCTAAACACACACATAGGAGCGCGAAGACACAAACACATTCTTCTTTCAGGGGGTGTAGAAGGATTCTTGGAAAATCCTGTCTCTGAGTTATCTTCAAAAATGGCTGAAACTCATTACCGTGACATTTTTTAGCTTAAAAATCAAGATAAAGTAAAGGGGAAAGTAAAAAATAAAATAATAAAATAAAATAAAATGTAATCACTATTTTACTTTTCTTGAGAGAAGGGAAAATATTTGCCAGGAAAAATACTTTAGAGAGACTGTAGTCCTCTTCAGACATTTAAAACTTTCACATGAAATAGTAAAATAAAATAAAATAAAATAAAATAAAAAAATAATCCATTGGGTTTAGGTGTGGTTGACTGTGAGTTGGAAATCTCGGGAACACCGGAATGCATTTATAAACCCATCAGAAATATCACCCTCACTATTTGGCATTCGATATTGATAAGAAATGTGTGGTCCTCCTTGGCCTCTGGTTTTTCAGGCAGGGTTATAACAGGCATTATCTGCTTCAGGGGTTTTATTTGGGGAATTCCCTGGGTCCTTCCTAGTTATCCATGACACTGTGGTGTGGTAGCCCAATGAGGGGTTTAGCTGGGATTTCCTGCATTACTTGAAAGGTATGGTACCCTCTGCAATGGAGAAAATAAATTTAAAAGCTATAGAATTCATCCAGTTAAACCACACTAATCTGGAACCTGTCTTCTCTTCTCTGAGAGCCTCTTCACTGGAGGATAAAATAAGCATTGATTTTTCAAGGACCTATGGATCACTTATTGCTAGTAAAGTCTTCTGGCTTAGGGCCTTAAGCCCCTTTCGATTCTCTCTGAGTTACCCTGGAGAAATAAACCAACAAGTAAAAATCAAACATGTTCTATTTTGCAGCAGAAAAATGTGTCAGCCAAGGCATTTCTGGAATTCGCTGTGCATTAAATTGTGTGTGTGTGTGTGTGTGTGTGTGTGTGTGTGTGTGTGTGTGTTGGATCTTCCCTTTCAGAGGCGTAAAGTTTTGTTTATGTGGCGCTTGTGGACTGAGAGAGGGATCCTGGCCACTGAGAGCCTCTACACTGCCTGGGAATCACTGCCTGAGGCTGAATGGGTCCCTTAGTGGATGACTCCAGAGCTGAGCCCCTTGGGTGGAGCTCCTGAGCTGCTGTTGTTGATTGAGGATTGAAAAGCGTTTTCCAACTGCAAGTGCTCCTGCTGGGCATGGAAATGAGCTGACTAGACTTGTAAAGTCAATCCACTTCTGGTTCAAAGGCATTTTTCTCCAAGTGCATTATCCTGTAGCTCAGAGCACGATGCAACCAGGTATGGTTACAACAGGGAGGCTGAGGTAGGATGCGTGGTGCCTGCAGCCTTGAAGCTCTGAAAGCTGAAATCACAGACTGTCTTTGTGACTTCATGGCCAACCTTGAGTAAAAGCATGTCTTCTGTGGGAGAAGTTGCTGGAGTCCAACCCCGGAAGTAGCAAGTGCCTCTCCCACAGCTGAGGGCCAGAACACCACGTTCTCTTGTGCTCTGGCTCTAGTCCACTCTTCTCTGGGCTCTTGAGAAGAGCGGCTGCTGCAGGCATATGCAGAGTGAATGAGCTCTGACTGAGACTTGACTTCAGAATCACTGGGCTGGCCTGGCCTCTTGACACAGCAACACACTGCTTCTTGCCTTCCAGGTAAATACCTCTGCCTTACTGACCGTGTTATAGGTTTTAGGGGCACATTGGCACAGGGATTCTCCTCAGCCTCTGCCTCTCCTGTTAACTATCACTAACCAAGTCCCTAACATTAGGAAAGTCCAAGTGATAATTGTCAGTTTCATCTTTCATCAGCTGGGGTTTTGTGACAGAGATCTTGCCATCACTACCTCTCGGGGACTGAAAGTAGAATGTTAGTGCTCCTTAAAATTAATGAAGGCTAGACTTGTCCAGTAGGTTGAGAGTATGCTGTAATACCCAAAGAATCCAGCAATAGTCCCTCTCCTAGGTAGCAATGTTGCCAGAAGGCTCCCAGGCCCAGGATACTATGCATTAGGGCTCACAGATCTTGTTTAGAGAGCTAGGGAGCAAGGTGGAGGGACGAGAGTGCCTCCTGGAAGGTGAGGACTGAAGCCAACATGGTAGCCACTGAGCTGAGTGGCAGGTGTCTAACACTGAAAAGTGGCCCTAGCCAAGGGCTCTAAGCAGTGGTACTTTCTACTGAGGCTCTTCCCCAAGGAGCTCTAGATCACAGAGGCAGAAGGATTATTGGATCCTCTTTGCACTCACTTGATTTCAGGAGGAGGTCTGAAGTCCCAAAGCATGGGCATTGGGGTGAGAGAGGGAACATCAAAGTGTGCCAAAAGAAATTGTTTTATTTTACTTATTCTTGATTTTTCTCACTAGAGCTTGAGTTCATATACTGCATTGTAACACAAACACACAAGCACGCATACCACACACACATGCCCCTTCAAACTAGAGAAGGAGACTACAGAAAGCACCTGGCTATGAAAGGCATGTCAGGGAGTTTGCTGTAGGGTGGTATGGTTGCTTTGCTTCAGTTATCCCCATGGATACCTTATTGTCTTCTGTGATTTCTCTTTTGTATTTTTTTAAAATTTGTCTTTATTTCTTAATTATTAAAGCCTTCGCTTTTTCCCCTTGGAGCATCGATCAGGATTTACTAACTCTACAAACATTTATTTCATGAAGGAGCAGTTTTTTGTCTAGTAATGTTAATGTGGGGACCCTGGGAAGGGAGACAGTGTATGAAAGAAGGCATAGATTGGCTTCAAGCACAGGCAGTATAAGTGTTTGCCTATATTTGGTGTTTTGATAGACTTAGGGAAAATCCCTCGGCCTACTACCAAATACTTCTGACTGTCAGTACATCTGTGGTTGTTAGGCATTGAAAAGCCCTGATTAAATACAGATAATTATGAGAATATGGAAAGAAGCCTTTAGTACCTTATTCACATGCCCTAGGAATGATGGGGTAGGGTGCCAAGGTAAGAAGAGGAAAATATATTGTAAATAATCAGGAGTAATTAAATAATGAAAAGATCAGCATGAGATTTGGTGGGCCCAATGGAGTTCAGGATGATTTATTTCTTAACAGAAGGATCTGCTTCTGTTGGGCTCATGGCTGCCCAAATTAGGCAGAGCCAGATAATGACTCACTGATCTGAGGACTGCATGGTGAGAAAGCGTGTGTAGGGGAAGAGGATGTAAAGCAAGCATTTTTCTGGTTTTAGGAAGATAAAATCATTCTTCATAAACAGTATTTTTTTTTCAAAACTTCATTGATGCAATAAACTTGGCATATCCTCGTTCAAGTGATCTGAGCCAGTGATATTTTGCTACATGTCTGAATTATCTATTTTAAAATATCACACTGGCACCTGCAGTCATTTTTCAAATCCTAGCCCACTTTCTTTGGGGCTGATGCACATAGCATATTTGGAGGTAACTCTGACTCTCATCCTCATTTTTAAAAAGGCAGCATGAGGCCAGCAGCAGTTCAAGTCTGTAATTCCAGCACTTTGGAAGGTCAAGGCAGGAGGATCACCCTAGGTCAGGAGTTCAAGACCAGCCTGGCCAACATGGTGAAACCCTGTCTCTACTAAAAATATGAAAATTAGTCGGGCGTGGTGACATGTGCCTGTAATCCCAGCTACTTAGGAGGCTGAGGCAGCAGAATCACCTGAACCCGGGAGGCAGAGGTTGCAGTGAGCTGAGATCATGCCATTGCACTCCAGCCTGGGCAACAGAGTGAGACTCTGTCTCTGTTTCAAAAAAAAAAAAAAAAAAAAAAAAAAAGGCAGCATGAAAAAAAAAGAGAGAGAGAAAAGGAAACAGGAAAGAGGAAACATGGGGGTGGAGTAAGTAAAAGAAATGTATAAGACATAATACCCAAGTACACCCAAGTTAAAATGACCTAACCTAAAATTCACATACCACAAACTCAACCCATGAAAAAATATGATGTCCAGCAATCCTGATTGAGACTTCAGTTAATATATGACTGTGCAAGTTCCAATGGAGCACCAGAGAGGGGAGGTAACATAGAAAAGTACTGGGTTTGACTCTAGTTTGGTGTTGTTGTTGTGTGTGTGTGTGTGTATGTTTCTTTAATTTTGTTCGTTATGCTTTGTAGAGACAGGATCTTCTATGTTGCTCAGGATGGTCTCAAACTCCTGGACTCAAGCTATCCTTTTCCCTCAGCCTCCCAAAGCACTGGGATTACAAGTGTGAACCCATATACCTGGCCTTAAGTTCAATGTTTTAATGGAGAGTGTTTGAGGACTAAAAGAGAAAGGATGCATTTACAATTATTTATTATTTTCACTGCTCCAGGAAGTCAAAGGCAGCTGAAAGGTGACCATACAATGCCTCTTCTGGCAATTACTAGAATCACAATAGGGTAGTTAACATTTGGACTTTCAAAAAGGTTTTATCTTTTTCATTTATTCATTTATCCTGCTCAAAATTAGCCAACTACAAAACTGTCCCCATAATTCTGGGGACAAATTTCCTAGGAAATTTTTAAAAATTCTATCGACCTTAAGTTATTAATCCAGTGATGAAATAAGAAAATGTAGTTGTATGCTTTTGATATACTTCTGTTAGAATGAGAAATACAATGAACTGAAGCCTAATGTTGTAATTATTATCATAGAAAGGCCTTCACCATTTGATAGCAATATGAACACACGATTAAATTCAACAGAATACATTTTCCGGTAGCTAAAGTTTTTGCAAGCATAAGCATTTCGCTTCCAGTCCTCCCCATGAGAAGAACACAGTGAACACAGATAAGAATTTGTATCTCTACTTTTTCTTCCCCTACTCTACCGAGGAGCAAGAGTAACAAAGTTTGACGCGCATGACTCAATGACTAGATGAATAAAAGCACAGTCTTCTTGAGAGATTATATTGAATTAAGCCAACCAGAAGTTGAGGGATTCAGTGTGAGAATTACTTCAATATTAATTAGGCCACGTCCCTCAATTTCCTGAAGTAAGAACACACCTATGAGTTAGGGTCTTGTCATTAACATATTTTATCTAATCATATAAGAACATACACTTACATTGCATTGACAAATACCAAAGATATATTTCCAAGGATAAAATTGATAAAAACAGGTCATGTATTCTAGAAGACATGTTTCCTATGGATTTTTGAAATTCAAATGCAATCTTCTGGTTTAATTGACTAATTTTATTTATTAAAATAGTATTTGAATTTCTTTAAGAAAGTTGGCTTCCCTAAAGACTTTCAACCTTTTGAATCTGCTTTAGGATTTAACCAAAAGTTAGTGGTTCCAATGTTGATCCCAAAGTTTTCCGCTTCGAGTGTTTTGCCTCAAATAATTCATAGCTGTATAGTTGATAGAAAGATTAGCACATTCTTGAAATTAACTCCCATCATCTCTTTAATTTTGAAAACATCTGTGAGTGCTTATTATGTTCCAGGCTTTGTCCTAAGCGGTTTGCATGTTTTTTTTCTTTTTTTACTAAACCCTCAGATATACACACACACTTACAGAAACATACTGTATGATAAAAGTGTTAGAAATAATAGCTTTAAACGGTTAAAACAAAGAACTGAATGCAAAAAAAAAAAAAAAAAAAAAAAGACTTGTATAAGGTCATTCAGATAGAAAGTAGAGTCAGAATTTGAATCAGGTCAGTCTGAATCCAAAGTCTGTCTTCTTATATGGTGTACTGCTTGAGCCTTATTCCTATTTATTATCATAGCCTGAAGAATTCATGTAGAAAGTAAAATTTAGTCAATAGCATATAATTTTCCTATTCTCATAACCAGTAGTATTGACAAAGGAGAAAGAAGAGGAAAGGAAGAAAGAAAACAAGAAGAAGAAGGTGATCTTCCAAATTTTTATCAAGATGAGTGTATTTGTCAAGATTCTTTTGTCTACAAGTAATGGAAACCCAGCTGAAGCTCACTTAAGCAAACAAAGATAATTTATTTCTTCATGTAACTTAGCTAGCGCAGGCAAAGTTGAATTCAGGTACTCAAATGATGTTGCGGGGAAGCTGATTACATTTCCTGACTCTGCTTTCATTAGAGTGTTCATTAGAGTGTTCATTCAAAGGAGGTCTTTCCCAAGTAATGGCAAAAAAAAAAAAAAAAAAAAAAGGCCATGAGTAGCTTATTTCAGATTCATGTTCTACAAGCTTGGAACTATGCCAAAATATCTTAATCACGGGGAGTGGACAATTCAAAACCAACATTTTACTGTAAGGATTTTCCTATTATCAAACTTAAAAAACATATTCTTCTTTCTATTGTGGGCCCCTGTGGGTCTCAGAAATCTCCACATGCTTTGCTCTTTATAAGAGTCTCTTATAAAGGTTTATGGGTGTTCATGGATGAAATATAGAGATGCCCCAAAGAGACTTCCAGGTGTGGAGAATGAATTGCTGGCATTAGTATATGCGCCTCAGGCCCCCAATACCTGACAACCCAGTGCTTCAGCAGCTGACCAGATTGCAAAGTTAGTTATGAGATAATGCAATATTTTCCCCCTCAGATACGAGTTAACAGGAACTAACTATACTTTAGTCTAGTACATACAAGGGAGAGCTTAGCTACATATCTCCCAGTGATGTCAACAGATATATACAGAAATGGGAATGGAAAAAGTTCAGATTAAAAAATAAGAAATTCTGGATGACTAAATTACATGCATGTAATAAATATTAAGAAAGAAGTTTCTTCTGAGAAAGAAACTTACACCCAAGATATGCTATTTTCTCGATTTCAAAATATCACATCATATGTTAGGTAGTCTAAAATACTAGCACAGACATTGCAACAAACATCTTTTGCCTTATTTTTACAAAAATCTATTTAAAAAAAAGATACCAACCAAAGTTGTCCCTTTCTATACAAGGTAATGTCCTGCTTTTTAACAATAAAGTGAGCTAAAGTTAAAGGCAAGAAAATGCCTGTATTAGGAGATACTAACACAAATATTACATGGTAAATTGCACTCCAAAATTAACAAATAAACTCGACTTTTCTGTTTTTGAGTTGTGTATTTTAGCTAAGAGCATGCAATAAATAAAATATAGATGATAGATAGATAGATAGATAGATGGATAGACAGATTGATAGATAGATACATAGATAGATAATAGATATATCTTCTGAGTAAGAGGAAATGAACACTCTCCCCCCACTTTAATGGGTGCAAAAAGAAACAAATGCTCTTAAGAGATGTGGCAAAGATCACATGCAGATGTGGCTGTTTTCCAGCCCAAGTTCCCTATAGGAAAGTGGCCTTGCCCTGTGAGGTTCACTTTGCCTGTCTAGGATAGGAACAGTGTCTTTCTCAGTTCTGCATGGTGAGCAGTGGATAACTAATGATTGAGCCAAACCCTTCAGCGGCATCCAAGCTGTAACTAACCCTTGGCCATACTGAGATTTTTGGAGTGTTTAAAGTCATACCCAGTTGCCTGAAGATCTCCTCCCTATGACTGAATATCCCCCTGCCACCACCACTACCACTGTCATCACAGTGGCAGGGCACATTTGTACCTAAGTAGCTGAAATTAAAAGGACACACAGGTCTTTTACTCCCAGATTCCAGTATTGGCATATATTATAAGTTATTTCAAGTTGCATCTTATTTTAAATGAACTTGGATCGGCTTTACATGCCCTTTTTACCAATGTGTCAGAGGTGAATAATATAATTTTTCTGGAAAAATGCAAATGCCATTAGTTAAGATGCAACCTGCAAAAGAATCCAGGGGCACTTGATTTCTTATTTCTGATGAAAAGTATGTGACCAAGTCATGTGCACACAGGCAGACATCTCATATCTGCACACATAAACGTGTTCTTTGGACGTCGTAGACAAGTCTCTTCCCAAAAAAAAAAAAAGAAAAAAAAGAAAAAAAGAAAAAGAAACTTGTATATTCAGTTTAAGGAAAAGTAAAATCCAGCCCAAGAATATATTCCAGGAGACACTGGAATCAATCACTTAATCCAAACATTTTGAGTTATGCACATTCTTGGGAGCAAAGGCCCTTTTGTTGCCCTGCTGGTGGCCCTGGAGTTTTTAGACTATGTTTGCTGATTAAGTCCTGTGAGAAAAAAACAAAGGCTATGTATAGGAATATTGGGCTCTAGCAGAGGCAGGGCTTGAAGATCCAAGTTTTCTCTGATGCTTGACAGTGGCAACTGGAAGACTCCTGCCTATCCTCACTTCACTACCAGAAGAGAGAGGATAAACTGGCACAACTGCTGCTCACCTAGTTTGAGACTCCACCTGCAGAGCCAACTGGCCCCAAAAGCTTGTGCTCCTTTCTGTTTCCCAGTGCCTTCACTGGAGAGCAAAAGACCCTGATACATCTCTCTGGATCTGCTTAAAGTGGCCCCTCGTGGGCAATTATTTCGCATGTCTTTGAGTTTTATAATTTAATATAAAATCGTAACCTGTGTCTCCCTTTTCTCCTCTCTCTACCTCCCTATCTATAGCTTTTTTTCCAACAAGCCCCTAAACCCCCCTCCCTGTTAGACTATGAAGTGTCACTCACTGTGTTTTTTATGCTTCCAATAGTTTCCAAAACAAACAGTGGAGGCAGTGACCGGCTGGGTATTCACTGGATGCAACAGTAACTCCCAATCCCAGCAACCTGAGCCGCCATTGGCGGCAGGTCTGCTCCCTAAAAGGCGGGCACTTGCCAATTTCTGTGCTCTGCCAGGTCCTGGAATCGGGGATTTGAGGACTAATGGTCTGCACATGTCCACTGGGAGGAAGGGAGACTAGACTTTGAAGGACATATATACTAGTTTGATCTTCCTCTCCTTTTCTTTCGTCTATTCAAACAAAAACTATATATGTATATATAAAAATTACACACACACACACACACACACACATACACATACACACAAAATTGATTTATTTGAATACAGATCCAGAAATTGTTTTTCAGATTTGGGTTTTGGGTTTGGTTTTGTTTTGTTTTTCCTGCTTTCCCTCCTTCCTTTACCCTCCGTGCCCTCCGCCTGTGTCTCCCCCTCCCTCCCTAATCCAGTTCAGGTTGAAACTTTGCTGCAAAGAATCCCTTCACCCCCTCCAGGGATGGCTCTGAGCTCTCGGGCGCGTGCCTTCTCCGTGGAAGCCTTGGTGGGGAGACCCAGCAAAAGAAAATTCCAGGACCCAATACAGGAGGAGCAGCCTGAGCTGCAGGAGAAAAAGGGCGGAGAGGAAGAGGAGGAGAGAAGGAGCTGCGCTGCAGGGAAGAGCGAGCCGCTTGGTAAGTACTCCCATTGCCCTGAGCCGGTTGCCTGAGCTTACTGGTTCCGCATCTCTCCGCCTGGCTCGCGTCCCGACGCAGCCAGAGCCACATTAGGAGCCGCGGGACACCTCGACCACCTGGTGAAGGGGAAGTTTCAGCGCCTCCGAATCCTTCCCGGAATACAGCAGTTTCTTTGCGGTAAAGGGGAGGGTCCCTACATGATTGTGAAGTGAGTCTCTCATACATCCTCCTCCTACCTTCGCGGGAAGCTCTCAGAGCCAGCGGGTGGCTGTTGTATCCCGGGATGGGAAGCAGGGCGAGTTCCCAAATCCCGAGGGCATCCAGTCTCGGTTACCAACGTCTCCAAGAGAGTGAGGATTGGCAAATCTGAGGGAAAAAAAAAAGGCGGGCGGGTAGGGGGTGGTAGCGGGGCTGCACCTTTCACGGCCCCTCTTTCTCCATTAAGCGGACGCAGAGGGTGTTATGCGAAGCTTGGGGAATCTGTCGCCAAAGTTCCTAGGGAAGGTACAAGGCCTGTCTGCTCCAAGATAGGCACCAGAGAGAAGTGGGCATGTGAACTGTGACGCTGTCTTAAACCCTGAGCGCGTTTCTGTGTCCAGCAGAAAAACAACCTAAGACAGAGTCCTCAACAACTGCTTCCTCTGGCTGCGGCAGCGACAGCGGCGATGGCAACAGCTCTGAAAGTCTGGAAGAGAAAGATATTCAAATGGAGCTTCAAGGATCTGAACTGTGGAAGAGATTCCATGACATCGGGACTGAGATGATCATTACTAAAGCGGGCAGGTTCGGTTCTGCCCAAGCTGTTCACACGGGTCGCACACATTAGGCACTTAATTTACCGCTCTGGTAAGATGAGGAGTCTCCAGTTTCATGCTCTGGTACTCCTCTGTTCCTTTTCCCCAACTCCCTGACATACAGTAGAAAGCCATAGCCCCTCAATTGATAGGGCTCAGACTTACCTGGCCCCATGTAAGTGGCTCATTCTTCCTTTCCTGTACACTATGACTCAAATAACTCACTTCCCCGTCTCCTGCCTGTGTAGTATAAGACAAAAATCAGACTTTGGTCTTAGACTGTGGCCAGACCTCTCAGTTAAGGCCTCTAAGATAACCATGGACAATATTCCATGTCACAGTTCCTCGCGCCCGCCAGACCTGGCCCAGGTTATTTTGAGGTGAGCCATTCCCATAGCCACCTTTTGGCATGGGACAGCCACTTCACTGCAGCTGGTTATTTTGTGAGTCTTACAAATTTCAGCCTTCCACAAATCTGCTTCACAGGAAGTACCCTTGAAAAGGAGGTTGGGACACAGCTTTTTCTCTCATACTTTCTCTTCTATAGCTTTTTATTATGGTTGGGGAGGGACATGAACAAAGCCTTGTGATAATAATATTCTGCTCCACTTAGAAATTCCATGCTTGTTCAGTCAAGTATACAACCAACCATCTTTTCTCATTTGCAAATGCTATTCTTTGCTATTTTGAAATGGGAAGGGTATTGTGAATCCCTTCACTTTTTACTGAGTCAGCATTTGTCCAGAGCCACTCCCTCTTCCAAACATTTCTAAAAGCTCTTGGGTCAGTCCTTATTTTCTTTCTTACAGGCGGATGTTCCCCTCTGTTCGGGTCAAAGTGAAAGGGTTGGATCCAGGGAAGCAGTACTTTGTGGCCATCGATGTGGTGCCAGTGGATTCCAAACGCTATAGGTAATGGGCCCCATAGGATGGTACTCCATGCCCAGGCTAGGGCCAGGGATTTGAACCTTCAGACCTGCAACCTAACAGCACAACTTTGAAAACTCTAGCATGGGGAGTGGTGGTGAGCGATTGCTCTCCTGTGGGCTTTGGGAGTTGAATTTTCTTTTTCAAACTGGGTTTCCCAGTGAAAGAAGAGAAGTCTTCTTCCTCTCTTCTGCCCCCATCCCCTCTTGGAATGCAGTGAATTTAGGGCACTAATTAGAGCTTCAAATGTACCCCAAGCTTCTCCCTACCCACTGCTCTGGCCTTGGTTGTGTAAACTGCAGAGGGTGTGGGCTCTGGTGGCCAGAAGGGAAGGGGATTGAAGGAATTGTGGGAGAAATCCCCAGGCTCCATGGGAGCCTGGGTTTCTGGGGACACACTGGGCTCTGAGCTGTGCTGCTTTGGCAGCAGGAGCCCAGAAGGATGATCAATTTGCCACTCAAGGTCAGTCAAGCAGTTCCTGTGTCTAGGCCTGTCTTTTGGTCCATCTTTAATCTTTCCCCTGAAGCAATGTCTGGGTCTTAGAGAGTACAAGTATCATTTTCCCTTTATTTAAGTCCTCAACCTACAGCAGGCTGAAAGTGGCCCAATTGTTCTAAAGCCAAAAAGCCCTTGTGGGATACATCCCAGACACACCAGCTTGCCAACACTTTGACTCAGGGGCTTGGGGTCCAGTTCACGGTTGGAGGGGTGGGGAGGTGACAGCTGTTTACACTAGGGCTGTGAGCATTTGACACAGAGGCGGGTCCCTGGTCCTCCAAGGAGACAGCCCACCTCAAAACCAGAGCTAGCTTTGAAAGCAAGGAGAAGGCTCAGCTCAGAGGATTGCTGGGGCTGCAGTATGAAAACAGCAGAAAAAGCTGTTTGCTTCTCAAGTTGCAGCTGGCATGGGAATAGGTGCAAAACTGGGAAGTTGAGATTGGAAATAGTGTGAAAATCGGCCAGAGGCTGTGCAGGACTGTGTTCCTAAGAGTTTTCTTGATGTGAAGCCTTATTGGCAAAAGGGCTTCCACGAGGACTGGTGACAGTAGGCTAGACAGAAATACTTGTCAGCCCTCCACTTCTTCCCAGACTCTTCGCACCCAAAGCTAGTGGATTTTTCCATTGTCTCTGTGAGATAAAATGGGTTAGATCAATTTCTGTGGTGATTTCTGTGAGAAAATACAAACCAGACTTAGAAATCTCATGACATTTTACTTGCCCTGCACTTCATTGCATTTTGATGACATATGCTTATTTACAGTTTATTTTTTGCCCCTGAATGCTTGTTAGAAATTAAGTTGAATCTTCTGCTTACTTGCCCTTGAGATCACTGGGCTAATCTGGAGCAAAATCCTCAGGAACAGAACACAACAGCTCCCAGCTTATGCCTGCTGCGCCTAGTGCCACAGCATGTGTTTTTTCAGGTATGTGTATCACAGCTCACAGTGGATGGTAGCCGGGAATACAGATCATCTGTGCATCATTCCTAGATTCTATGTTCACCCGGACTCACCCTGCTCAGGAGAGACCTGGATGCGGCAGATCATAAGCTTTGATCGCATGAAACTCACCAACAATGAGATGGATGACAAAGGCCATGTACGTGAGCAAAATCCTTTACCCTGAGTAGGGAGGTGCCAAGGCTTCTGCCCACTGGCCACCCTGGAGAGGCCAAGGAAGCTTTTTGCAGATGCACATGTTGTGTTTTTTAGGAACTGTCCAAGCCCTGCACCTGTAAGTAAAGTAGCCAACCTAGGGCTCCTGAAACGTTTGTTTGGCATCTGAGAGTGCTGGCAACTGGGGGTGGCGAATATAGGGAGTTTGAGGACAGAAAGAGACCTGTTTAAGCCAGAATGCCTGGTCTGGGAGAGTAGGAGGGAACCATTCAGGCAGTTCTCAGGCACCATAGCCTCCTGGGCAATCACTGTGATCTCTGATTGCCTTCCTATAGTCCACGCAGTTGGATGGGCACCCAGTGTATTGTATGGTGTGGTGGAAGGATACAAGTGGGGGAATGTCAGACTGCAGCCTGGAAACCTCCCCAACAACCAACCCTCATAGGTACTATTGATCTTGCACATTGTAACTAGGTGCATCCCTGCTTCTGCCCTCCCCAGTCTGGCACTGTGCCAGCTACAAAAGGAAAGACGGAAGCTCCCAAGATTAGGAGGTAGGGTATGCCAGAAGGTTACCCACTATGTCCAAGCCCATCAGTTACTGCCATGAGAACCTGTAGCAGGCTAGCAGATCGCAGTGCCACTTCCACACCAGATGGTCGCCAATGTTTGAAGCAGGAAAAGGCCTCAATCTGGAAATGGAATCACTGCTGACGGGTGCCGCTGAGGTGCCTTTCTCTGGAAATGTTTTTAGCTCGGAGCGCCTCCCTCGGAGTGCCTCTGTTGGAGGCCAAATGGCATAACAAAATAGTTACCTAAGCCTCATCATTGCCTTTTTGTGTGCACGTGGTGGAGGTGGTCAGGAGAGAGAACTGGGGTTGGGGACTGGAAGCCAGTTTTTCTAACAGCATTGGTCATTTCTCCTCCAGATTATTCTGCAATCCATGCATAAGTACAAACCCCGAGTGCACGTGATAGAGCAAGACAGCAGTGTTGACTTGTCCCAGCTTCAGTCCTTGCCCACTGAAGGGGTTAAAACATTCTCCTTTAAAGAAACTGAGTTCACCACAGTAACGGCTTACCAAAACCAACAGGTAAAGCTGGTCATGTCTCAGGCAAATGGAAATGGCTCCAGAGGGACCTTGGGATAGAGGCTAACTGCAATCAGTTGCATTTTCCACAATTCTAAATAAAAATCATAGTTTTATTGAATTGTCATCCATGCAAGTTTGATAATGAATTGTGTAAATCTTATGTGAGAAGGCAACTCCAGAATGTAATTTATAAAAGTAATGATTTATAAATAGGAGATAACCATTCTAAATATGACTTGCAATATGGTTACATTTATTTAAATTGTCATATTACATGTTGCAACATCTTTTCTGGTGGTTGTAACCACTATAAGCAACGGTGACAGTGTTCTTACTGAAAGCAATGATATTATCTTTCTCTCTCTATTGAATCCATAGATTACGAAACTAAAAATAGAAAGAAATCCTTTTGCTAAAGGATTTAGAGATACTGGAAGAAACAGGTAAGCAGCATAGCAATGACATCTAATATTGATGTAGCTAGCTATTTTCACAAGTTTTTATTTTTATTTTTATTTTTTTTTCCGAGATGGAGTCTTACTCTGCTGTCCAGGCTGGAGTGCAATGGCGTGATCTTGGCTCACTGCAACCTCCGCCTCCAGGGTTCAAGTGATTCACTTGCCTCAGCCTCCCAAGTAGCTGGGATTACAGACACATGCCAACAGGCCCGGCTAATTTTTGTATTTTTAGTAGAGACGGGGTTTCACCATGTTGGTCAGGCTGGTCCTGAACTCCTGACCTTGTGATCCGCCCACCTCAGCCTCCCAAAGTGCTGGGATTACAGGCGTGAGCCACCACGCCCGGCCCCCCACAAGTTTTAAGGATAAGAAAACTGGCTCAGAGACTCAAACGCTCTAAATTTTGTAATTAGTAGGTGGTAGAAAAGGAACCCAGATATTTTGTGTCCAAAACATTACTTCCTCCCACTCCTTTGCTACTCAGTATTAAGATCTTGCTTATTTTAGAATTCTAGGTTTAACTGAATTTTATTCAGAAGTCTAGCTGTATAAAAGAGAAATATTTAAAATAGTTACATCTAAAAGACATAGCAAAATAACTCAAAATCATTATGTTCAGAAATTGCATTCTGGGGATGCTGAAAGTTGACTCTCTTTTTTAGGGGTGTATTGGATGGGCTTTTAGAGACCTACCCATGGAGGCCTTCTTTCACTCTCGATTTTAAAACGTTTGGCGCAGACACACAAAGTAAGAAAACTTGGAACATTTGTTTTATTTTTACATATTAATTAAATAACAACATCCAGAACACTTGTACCAAATACTATACAAAGGGATATGTACATGCAAGAAAATGTGTACTTACAGCTAAGTGGGTGTACCTCTGCCTGAATGATGAGGTAAGAGGCATAAAGGGAGGGAAGCTGGCATAAAGGAAGAGAATAGAAATGTGGTAATTGTGGACTTATTGACATATGTTAGTAAGTTATCTTACACCCTGTGATTTTCAGATTTCATCTGGATTCTTCAGCCTCTCACTATCTCACGTTCTTTAGGATATGCCTGTGGTGCATTTGTAGCCTGATTTGCAGACATGTTACTATTGAAATGAATAGTTTATCTTTTATGAGGACCTTTCAGTACACGTTAAAATAACTTTCATTAAATTCATCACTTAGTTCTAATTTTCCTCTTTTTTGTCCATGGGGAAAGTAAATGTTAAAAATAATACTAAGTCTTCACAATTTAATTGCCACAAGCATTTAAAAATAATTGCAAGATATTTATTCTCAGATGGTACATTACATGACAAAGTAATAACAATTAAATAATGCAGACTTTCTGGTGGAAGAATACCTAATTTGCTCTGATAGTTAATAATAAACAGAATAATTTTTACTTGAAAATGACATGGATTTTTTATCCCTTTATCTTTACTCCATCGGAGTTGCTTGACTTTGACCATTAATTCAAGGTTACAACTACCAAGCAAAATCAACATTATAGTTAGGTTGAGTTTTACATGATGCCATAACGACTAACTGAAAAGGGAAGAAGTGAAGTCTAATCATTTGGTGAAATATTTCACTGGATGATTGTCTCGATATGGTTTAGGGAATTGCATGAAAAATATATAAACACTTATTTCACAGTGTCGATTTAACCAGTAGCATCTAGGAAGCATACTTTTAAAATATCCAAGTCAAAACAAATGCGCATTAATAAAGAAAAAGTTAAAGATGATCATGAAATGTTAAAGTACACAGTTTTCTTAATTATTTAAGATACCCAAAATGCTCTCAAATTGCAAATGAGTTACTAGTTTCTTAAATAACTTTTAAATGCTTTATTATAAAAGATATTTGCAATCTTGTTGATGAAGGTTTAGGATATGTCTACATACACAAAAACAGTTAAGAAAACAGCAACACTAAAAAAAGAAACAACTTGGTCAAATCCAGCCAATAACCAATTGTTTGAATTCAGACATTTACAAAAATAAGGTTTAGAGTTTCCTGGACCTTGTAATTATCCCTAGTTTTAGTAGAGCTAGGCAAACATAAAAGATCACCAAACATCATTGATATGAATCCTTACATTCATCTTTATGTTTCTTAACTTGCAAAATTGTTTCCAACTCTTAAGATACAATGCAGTATGGAAATTGCCCCATTCATTGTTTTGTATTAGAAAAAAAAGCTAAGGCTTTTAAATATATTGCTTTCATTTATACAAGACTATTTTCATGTACACTGATTTTTAAATCAGTGGTCAGAGGAATTTTTTAAATCATTGTAACTTTGGTCAGAGGAATTTTTAAAATCAGTATACCTTTGGTCAGAAGAATTTAAAAAATCAATGTACATGAAATCTATGCATTCTATCTATAAATTAAATCTACATAATCCAAAACAACCAATTTGTTCATCTTAAGTACTAATTTTAGTAATTTTTTAAGATTACTAAAAATTATTTATTATGTAAATATTTTAATTTTTAAAATAATAAAACTAGTTTGTGTTTGTAAGATATAATTGACTCCGAGTCATAATTGGATTTCTTTGTAATTCTTTGGACAAATGTGATTCAAGTGCCTAGCACAATATTTGAGCAAATGAATGCTTAATACATGATACATAGTAGTAGTGCTAAAAGTAATAGTGGTAGTAGTATAGATCAGTGGTCCCCAATCTTTTTGGTACCAGGGGCCAAGACAATTTTTCCACGAACAGTGGGAGTTGGGAGGCGATGGTTTCAGAATGAAACTGTTCCACCTCAGATCATCAGGCATTAGATTATCATTAAAGAGCACTCAACCTAGATCCCTCACATGCACAGTTCACAATAGAGTGTGCGCTCCTATGAGAATCTAATGCTGCCACTGATCTGACAGGAGGCAGAGCTCAGGCAGTAAGGTAATGCTCACTGGCCTGCTGATCATCTCCTGCTGTCCAGCCAGATTCATAACAGGCCACAGACCTGTTCCAGTGGGTAGCCCAGGCAATAGGGATACCTGGTATAGATACTATATTGAACTTTGGTCAGAGGAATGAGCAGGTCCTGTCTCAAAGAAGCTAAAAGAACTGTGAACTCACAAGGAAAGTTAATCTAAGGATGAAGCAGGGATAGTGATGGGTATGATTACTAATATAGCAGGAACATCAAATGTCAAGTTCATTATTCATTGACTGAATTGTCATTCACAGGTGGAAGCAGTGGCTCATCTCCAGTGACCTCTAGTGGAGGGGCCCCCTCTCCTTTGAACTTACTTTCTCCACCTTGCTTTTCACCTATGTTTCATTTACCTACAAGTTCCCTTGGAATGCCCTGTCCAGAGGCATACCTGCACAATGTCAACCTGCCTCTTTGCTGCAAGATTTGTCCAACTAATTTTTGGCAACAGCAACCTCTTGTTTTACCGGCTCCTGAAAGACTAGCAAGCAGCAACAGTTCTCAGTCTTTAGCCCCACTCATGATGGAAGTGCCTATGTTATCTTCCCTGGGGGTCACCAATTCAAAAAGTGGTTCATCTGAAGACTCCGGTGATCAGTATCTACAAGCACCTGATTCTACCAGTCAAATGTTGTATGGATTACAGGCACCTGGAAATATTTTGCTGCCAAACTCCATCACCCAAGAAGCACTTAGTTGCTCCTTTCATCCTTCCTATGGCTTTTATAGATACAATTTATCTATGCCGTCTAGACTGATAAATGGTCCCAATCATCTTAAAGTGAATGACGACAGTCAAGTTTCTTTTAGAGAAGGCAAATGTAATCATGTTCATTGGTATCCAGCATTTAACCATTACCTTTAGTAAAACAATAGCATTTCTAGAACAATTACATGTAAACGAATATTTTCTTTATTTGTAGCCAAAGAAATTTCAACAGTTATTGGTCTTAAAAAGCATCATTACAATAAGTATTTCTTTGTTATGCATTTAAAGATTTAAAGTGCCTTATCAAATAATATTCACGAAGAGCTGTTTATAATGTCAAGTGCAATGTATAGGAATCTCTGATTACAGTGGCCTTGAGCTTCAAAATGAGCTATGCAATAAATATTATTTGATGATACTCCACCACTGAAAATTGATGCTAAGCGATGGGATTTTCAATTATAGTGTAGCTGGTTCACCATGATAACTGCATTTTACACATTGACAATGACAAAAAGAAGATGGATGTAACTCATGCAAGCAGTGAAGCAATTTCAGTTTTAACAATGAAGATTGGCTTTAGTGTCATTATCTAGTGGTTGTAGAAAAGAATTTAATTATTTGTTTGCCTTATGCCTTTATACTTTGCTGTTGAAGAAACTGCTAATCTCAATTTAAGATACAAATAAGGACACAAACTTTCAAGTATTATATTTTATTTATCTTTGTAGCCTAAAGACCATTTGATCTAGAAGGAACACAAAGATCAAATGAAAAGTAAAACACTCTAATAAATTTGCTTTTATTTTCTTTTATTTTTGGATAAATCCTAGATAAAACTTGTTCACGTATTCCTTTAACACATCTGGTATTTTACACAATATTAGAAAAACATATTATTATAGTTTTCTAAGAAGATAAAGACATTATGATTATAAGAGGGAAAATATATTTGAATCCATAAATATGAAAATATCATTATTCTGGTATGATTTGACTCCACTCTTGTATGTCAATCATAGTGAATTAAACTAAACAAAAGTGGAATAATATTTGAGTTTATGAAGTTGAAAAGATTCCTTTCACCAGGCCCTAAATTTCTGAAAATAATTATGAGGTATAACCTATACATAGCCAGCATATCTTTAAGATGAATCAGATACTGAGTTTATGCTAGTAACTCTAGACATTTTATTAAGCCAAGCCCTTTAATATCACAATGGAATTACTTGACTTTTGACAAACTAAGCAAACTGCTAACTGATTTTTCTGATTTTTCCAACACATATAAAGAAGAGCATATCAATTATTTTGCTTAAAATGATTATTTCATCCCAAATATGCCTTATAAATGTGCCTTCCTATATATGTATTAAAACTATGTGCCATTCACTCCTGGGAGTAGGGATAGGATGCCACATGATTGCATTCAAATTAAGTATTCTAGTCAAGATGAAGTATTATTTGCGATCTAATGTAATTAGATACTGTTGCAAAAGTCTTTAAGAAATAAAATGTATACCACCCAGGTTTATTAAACCAGAAATTAAAACAAGAAAAGACATTTTATTTTTGACTACTCCCAAACAGGAAAGCTAAAGGCTGACTTTAATTAGTAAAATGGATTGTTACTTTTTAAGCAGAAACCCTTGTATCAGATTATAAATGAAACATTCAGAGGTCTACATGGCAGAACCTCAGTAATTGGCAAGAGAAAGTATTTAACTGAAAAATCAAAGAAATATCTGGGTTGCTTTTTAGTGACTATTTAAAAGAAGGGATTAATTTTGGAGCTTCTCCAGAATACATATACCCTATGCTGTATGTGTCAGATAATATGACTATATGTTACTCATATAAACTAGTAATATGTGATTACATTGGTAATGGTGATTAACATAAAGGGGCAAACGTTTAAATACAAGGAGGAAACATTTATGTTGTTACATTAAATAATATTCATAAATTGTCATTTTGAACTTTTAATTGAAGAAGTAAACAAGGAAAAACCTTCACAGATAATTAGACTTGGAAGAAACCTGAAGAGATTCAGTAAGCAATCCCCTGCTTCTGAGCAAGTGACTCATTTGCAGAAATCTTCTAACAGCTCTAATTCATGCACAGTAAATATTTAGTGTCTTCAACTATTTTCTGTTTAATAAATTCTTACTCCTCAATGGATGGTGCAAAACTCGAGTAACTGGGTAAATTGATGCTATGGTTATGAAATGAAAAACAAAATGATATGTAATTCTATCATTTTCACCTGCATCAACTTAACGTTAGACTTGCTTTAGAAATCTACAAAAATCCAAAACCACTTTTGTTGGACTAAGTGTGTAATAGCCTATAAAAGTGACCAAATGATACTTAATAGACCCCAATATCTAACAATTAAAACCTCTATTTCCATCTGATTTGACCATATATATATGGGAACCACTTCTTTTTATATTCCTCCTTAATTCAGCTCACTAAATTTGTAAAATCTGATTCTTAACCTGACCTGGTTATATGACTTACCACAAATAAATATAGGGAAAGTAAGCATTTCATTAACTGTAAAATTTGTACGTTGAGTCAGAAAATAAATGAATGGTACTTTACCCTTTCACAGTCCCCAGTCAAGCTCAGACCTGTAGTCAGATTCTCTGGTCAGGAAGGTATTATTTTATGGAACAATCAGTCAGCTGAAATAAGGACTTAAAGTATGAGCCTGGTTACAAAACACATATCTAAGTAGATAAATTCTCTATTCATTATACTTTAAAGACCAATATATAGCTTTAGGTAATATAATTTAGACATCAAACTCTAATGCCATTATTTCTTTTCACCATACAGAGGGGTTAAGCCCTCTGGAAATTACATTTTGAAGTATCATATATAACTACATAATTTTAGAGCCTCCAAACTCACATAATGTCATTGCTCCTATTCATTGTGCTTGAAAATGAGGAGTTTTATTTTCCTCAATCTATGAAGATAGATATTCATGGTATTTCACTGCTATTAAACATAGATTCTACATATACTCTGGGAATGGACATGACTTCATTCTTTTGTGAGGTTGAAGCATGTCTGTAGGATGAAAAGAGATGAACAGTTAAATCATCAAGTGATAATTCAGTGAACCATTCCATTATGGAAGACTTCCCTTTTATTCTCCTAATCATTTTTTATTATGCACCCTGGGGGGAAGCCATGGCTCACCTAAACCAGGTAATATGTATATTTAAGTATTGCTGGTATAATGCTGAACAAGAACATGACTGAAACAGATGTTTTGTATAAGTATTTAAAAAATATTTTACAAAAAATAAAGTAAAAAAGTATATTTTACAAAGGTCTACAAACATGCTAATGATGAAATTTAGATGCTTTAAGATAATCAAATTATGTGTATACAGTAGGGTAGTATGTGGTCATTATCTCTTTACTAAATCTCAGTAACAAATCTTTTCCTTATCTGAATATGCAGTTTGATAAATTCCATATGTCACACTGTAACACGCGTGTGTATACACACACACATACACACACAGAATCAGTGGTGTTTTACTTTTGTTTTGTTATTAAATAATTTACAGTGTGCTGCTTTTTCTCCCTCCCCTCCCCAATAAGAGATGCTACAAAGAACACCTTGTCGTTACATACTTATACTATTAGTTATAGATACTTCTGGGGAAAGGCAGATTTAAGCACACTTAGAAATGTCCAACTGCATGTACTGTACTTTGTGAATTGAATTGACAGGGCGAAAGTATAATATTTTTACTCGGATTTAGAGATATGTTGCATTTGTGCTGAAAAATTTTTAATTAGCCAAAATAACCATAATATTGTGTTATAAAGCAACAGTTTACCAGTTGATTTCA
The DNA here is from genome assembly GCF_000951045.1 of Mandrillus leucophaeus. Lineage (NCBI taxonomy): Eukaryota > Metazoa > Chordata > Mammalia > Primates > Cercopithecidae > Mandrillus > Mandrillus leucophaeus. Next base: position 1,251,672 of record NW_012108597.1, read on the forward strand.
CTAGAGTCTAACATGTTTATTGGAGCAGTTTAAAACAAACCAAATACATAGCTTAGGCAGTTGCTTTGATATAAATGCCTTGGTATACATTTAATCTTCTTAAGTTTGGCCTGCAATTAAATGATAATTTGTATTAAAACTGTGCAAATAAACATGGGTTGGTTGACAACATAAAACAGAACAAATAGATATACAGAACACTGGAAACATATTCAGTATTAAAACTATTTACATGTGTGGTGCTGGCCAAATTTCGACATGCTGTTTCAATAAAACACTGAGAGGAAAAAGACTAGTATAATTTCCTTTCAAAGTTTCAAATGTTCATGTTTACAAATTTGTACTGCACATTGATATGTATACATACATTATAGTCAGCAGATGTACAAAAATAGTTACAGGATCTTTCTACTTAGCTGAAGTGTATCTACATGTCTATTGGCTTTATCTTTTAAACTGCCTGAGAGTCACAAACTTTAAAGTTAAATAGAATAGAAAACCTTGAAATTGTAGTACTTTTTGATCAAGTTATTATATTTTAATTGTTGTTAAAGGTGGCAGAATTTTGATTTTGATTGAACATCACATACTTATGCACATGATAAAGTATAATGTAATATCTTGGTTGTAGAGAATGGTATAAATAGTTCAAATTTTTCTAGAACTGAAAAGTAATAAAATCATGAGTATACAATGATTGAAAGTTAATGTATTTAAAGATTTTTTACTGAATACATAGTTCAGTCTATCTTTCATTTTTATGGTCATTCTTTTAGAACATGTTGATGTTTTGGAACTGTAAAATTATTTCAATTTTGCCTGAAATCGCATTTTCACCATTTCCTTTGTGACATACAGATTTTGTGACCTTTCTACCAATTACACTGTGTAATCATACCGGTTTTCTTCTTTATTGATAATTGCAAATTATAGAAAAAAATTACTTAATAAAAACATCAACAAATAGATTATTTTTTGGAAGAGTCATTGGTTTCTCAGTAAGACCCAAGTTGAAGTAGAAAAGTTACTCACTGCTGTACCTACGCTAACATTGTATTTGGTTTTCTTTAAAGGGAACCCATACACAAGCCAAACAGTGTTTGTTACATTAATAGCTATGTTTTGCAAAACTCACATTGAATCCTCTCCAAATCATGAGAAAGAACTGTTTAGCAAAAGTATAATGAGTTTGCAACCTGTCACTATGATACTTTGCTATAATTGTACATTGGTGAGGCAATGGTGAGGATGGGACATCACATTTCAAAAGGCTCTGTAGGCTCTAGCACCACATATATATGGCATTAGGGTAAACTAATCCACTGTTTGCACTCAAGTGTTGTAGCAAATTCAGCAGGTCTCTGGGTGTGATTAATCAAGGCTGTTGCCCCTAGCCCTTGGGTAGGCAGGATACAGTGTCTTCCAGTGGGTAGTTGGGATTGCATATCCCAGCTGTTGCTAACAAAGCCCTGATGCTTCACACACACACATCTATTATGCTACCTTTTAGTTTAGTTATTCATATGCATGTCTCTTCTACTAGATTATGAGTGAAGGAGGAATGGTATTTTTTATTTTTACTTATTTTTAAAAAATAATTTTAACTTTTATTTTAGATTCAGTGGAGGAACAGGTGTAGGTTTGTTATCTGGATATATTGCATGATGCTGAGGTTTGGGATATGATTGAGCCCATCACCCACGTACTGAGCATGTTACCCAATAGCTAGTTTTTCAGCTCTTGCCTCTCCCTCCTCTAGTAGTCCCCAGTGTCTCTTGTTGCCATTTTTATGTCCAAAAGTACCTATTGTTTAGCCCCCACTTATAAGTGAGTAAATGTGGTATTGAGTGTTCCATTTCTGTGGTAATTTACTTAGGATGATTACCTCCAGCTGCATGCATGTTGCTGCAAAGGACATGATTTCATTCTTTTTATGACTGCATAGTATTTCATGGTGTATATGTACCACATTTTTTTGGTCCAATCCAGAGTTGATGGGCACCTGGGTTACTTCTACATCTTTGCTATTGTGAAAAGCACTGCAATGAATATATAAGTCCATGTGACTTTTTGGTAGAATGACTTGTTTTCTTTTGGATATATACCCAATAATGGTATTACTGGTTCAAATGGTAATTCTGTTTTAAGTTCTATGAAAAATTTCCAACCTGATTTCCACAGTGGCTAAACTATATATATATATAGTTATGTACATATACATATAGTTTGCACTCCCACCAGCAGTGTCAAAGTGTTCCCTTTTACAACATCCACACCAACATCTATTTTTTTTTTTAAATTGTGGCCATTCTTGCAAGAGTAAGCTGGTATTGCATTGTGGTTTTGATTTGCATTTCCCTGATAATTAACAATGTTCAGCATGCTTTCATATGCTTGTTGGCCATTTGTATATCATCTTTTGATAATTCTCTATTCATGTCCTTAGCCTACTTTTTGATGCTAATTTTTTTTATTGCTGATTTCTTTGAGTTCCTTTTATATATTGGATATTAGTCCTTTGTTGGATGCATAGTTTACAAAGATTTTCTTCCACTCTGTGGGTTGTCTCCTCTGCTGACTATTTCTGTTGTTGTGCAGAAGCTTTTTAGTTTAGTTAAGTTCAATCTATTTATCTTTGTTTTTGTTGCATTTGCTTTTGAGTTTTGGGTCATGAAGTCTTTGCCTAAGCCAATGTCTAGAAGAGTTTTTCCAATGTTACCTTCTATAATTTTTACGGTTTAAGGTCTTAGATTTAAGTCTTTGACCAATCTTGAGTGATTTATGTATAAGGCGAGAGATGAGCATCCAGTTTCATTCTTCTACATGTGGCTTGCCAATTATCCCAGCACCATTTGTTGAATAGGGTGTCTTTTCCCTCTTTATGTTTTTGTTTGCTTTGTCAAAGATGAGTTGGTTGTAAGGATTTGACTTTAATTTTCTATTCTCCATTCTCTTCTATAGGTTTACATGCCCGTTTTTATTCCAGTATCATATCATGCTCTTTTGGTAAATATAGCCTTGTAGTGTAGTTTGATGTTGGGTAATGTGATGCCTCCAGATTTGTTCTTTTTGCTTAGTCTTGATTTGGCTATGCGGGCTCTTTTTGGGTTCCATATTGTTGGGAACAGGCCTGAAATCTGGCCATAAACTGGCCCTAAAACTGGTCACAAACAGAATCTCTGCAGCACTGTGACATGTTTGTGATGGCCATGATGCCTACACTGAAGGCTGTGGTTTTTTCGGAATGAGGGCAAGGAACATCTGGCCCACCCAGGGCGGAAAACTTCTTAAAGGCATTCCTAAACCACAGACAATAGAATGAGCAATCTGTGCCTTAAGGACATGTTCCTGCTGCGGATAACTACCCGAAGTCCATCCCTCTGTTTCGGCCCATCCCTTTGTTTCCCATAAAGAATACTTTTAGTTAATCTATAATCTATAGAAATAATGCTTATCACGGGCTTGCTGTCAATAAATATGTGGGTCAAACTGTGTTCGGGGTTCTCAGCTCTGAAGGCTGTGAGTCGCCTGATTTCTCACTCCACACTCTATATTTCTGTGTGTTTGTCTTTAATTCCTCTAGCACTACTAGATTAGGGTCTCCACGAACAAGCTGGTCTCAGCAAGTAGTGCCTATATGTGGGGCTCGAACCTGGGTCGAAGGGTCACCAGAGCAATGATTGGGGAATGTGAAACTAAGCCGGAGGACACCCGAGTATGCTTAAGCAATCCCCATGGTGAGTAAGAAGGGGAGCTTGGAAGCATCAGGGTAATAATGGGACAAGTGTGGACTCTGGTTTGTTCCACCTTGGAAACTTTTCACACTAAGGATGAGGAGGAAGGAAAGCATAATAAAGTAACAGAAGAAGTGACAGAGCAGGGTTTTTTGCCAGCTAAAGCCAAAGCGGCAAAGGAGGAAGAGGTTCATCCCTATCCTTCTGCATCCCCTCATTATTTTGAAGAAAAGGAGTGGCCTGACCCTCCAGATCTTTATTTTCCAGAGGACATTGGGTGAAAAGTAGTGGCCCCAGTGACTGTTCGAGCAGTGCCTCGAGTGACCGCTCAGTTCTATTCAGGCAGGAATTCAGCAAGCTAGATGAGAGGGTGATATAGAGGCTTGGCAGTTACCTGTTGGAATACACCCCCCAGATCAACAGGGAAATACTATATCTGTATTTCAGCCTGTTCCTTTTAAATTACTCAAAAAATTTAAGCAAGCTATTTATCAATATGGACCAGGTTCTCCTTTTGTAATGGGACTGTTAAAGAATGTTGCTGTCTCCAGCCAGATGTTGCCAGCGGTGATGGTAGTAGGATTACTTCTAGGTAGATCTAGTTTAAATTTAAAAGGAGTCCAAGTACAAACAGGAGTCATTGATTCAGATTATAATGGGGAAATTCAAATTGTCATATCGACTTCTGTTTCCTGGAAAGCAGAGCCAGGAGAGTGTATAGCACAGCTCCTGATTGTGCCATATGTGAAAATGGGGAAAAGTGAAATTAAATGAGCAGGAGGATTTGGAAGCACAAATAAACAAAGCAAAGCAGTTTATTGGGTGAATCAAATTACTGATCGATGTCCTACCTGTGAAATAACTATTCAGGGAAAGAAATGTAAAGGTTTGGTAGAAACAGGAGTGGACATTTCAATCATTTCTCTACAGCACTGGCCATCTGTGTGGCCAATTCAATCCACTCAATTTAACATAGTTGGAGTTGGTAAAGCCTCTGAAGTATATCAAAGTAGTTATATTTTTCATTGGAAAGGGCCCGATGGACAACCTGGGACTATTCAACTAATTGTAACTTCTGTACCTATAAATTTATGGGAGAGAGATTTATTACAACAATGGGGAGCAAAAGTTCTAATTCCAGAGCAATTATATAGCCCTCAAAGTCAACATATGATGCATGAAATAGGGTATGTTCCTGGTATGGGACTAAGAAAAACTTTGCAAGGTTTGAAGGAACCACTTCAAGTGGAAAGACAAAGTTTCTGCCAAGGTTTAGGATATCATTTTTGATGGCAGCCATTGTTAAGCCTCCAGAACCTACACCTTTAAAATGGTTAACAGATAAGCCAATTTAGATAAAACAATGACCACTGAGTAAAGAGAAACTGGAGGTTTTAGAGAACTTAGCTACTGAAAAATTAGGAAAAGGACACATAGCTCCAACATTTTCCCCTTGGAATTCTCCAGTTTTCATAATTAAGAAAAAATCAGGTACATGGAGAATGCTAACTGACTCAAGAGCCATTAATTCAGTTATACAACCTATGGGTTGTGTATTATAGCCAGAACTGCCTTCTCCTGCTGTGATTCCAAAAAACTGGCCTTTAATAGTCACAGATTTACAATACTGTTTCTTTACTATACCCTTAGCTGAGCAAGACTGTGAATGGTTTGCATTTACAATTCCCACAGTTAACAACCTGCAGCCTGCTAAGCGTTTTCATTGGAAAGTGTTACCACAAGGCATGTTAAACAGTCCAACAATTTTCCAGACTTATCAACTGAAAACATTAAATGACTTTCAAAAATTACTAGGGGACATTAATTGGATATGACCTGCTCTAGGCATTCCTACCTATGCCACGAGTAATCTATTTTCTATCCTTAGAGGAGATCCTAGTCTCACTAGCCCTCAGCAATTAACAAAGGAGGCTGAGGCCGAGTTACAGCTGATTGAAAAGCAAGTCCATAAAGCTCCAATAAATAGAATAGATCCAGAGAAGACTCTAGATTTGCTAATTTTCTCAACTCAGCATTCACCTACTGGTGTTATTGTTCAAGAGCAAGATCTTGTAGAGTGGCTTTTTCTTCCACATACTAATTCATGGACTCTAACTCCTTATTTGGATCAAATCGCTACTACGATAGGAAATGGGAGACCTCAGATTGTTAAATTACATGAATATTATTCTGGAAAAATTATTGTCCCTCTCACGAAGGCACAAATATGGCAAGCTTTTATAAATAGTCTTACTTGTCAAACCCATTTAGCTGACTTTGTGGGGATTCTCGATAATCATTGTCCTAAAACAAAACTGTTTCAATTTTTGAAATTAACTAATTGGATTCTCCTTAAAATAACTAAATTTAAACCAATGGAAGGTGCTGAAAATGTCTTCACAGATGGGTCTAGTAATGGTAAAGCTTCTTATTCTGAATCAAAATGTAAAGTTTTTCAGATGCCCTATACTTCAGCTCAAAAAGCAGAGCTTATAACTGTAATTGAGGTATTGACTGCTTTTAATATGCCTATTAATGTGATTTCTGATTCATCATACGTGGTTCATTCTACACAATTAATTGAAAATGCTCAGTTATGATTTCATACAGATGAACAACTGAAGACTTTATTTACCCAATTGCAAACAGCAGTCAGGAATGGAATGCACCCTTTTTATATCACTCATATTAGGGTTCATACACCTCTTCCAGGACCTTTAACTGAAGGGAATCAAATGGTTGATTGCTTAGTTGCTACTGCAATATCTAATGCTAGACACTTTCACAATTTAACCCATGTTAATGCTTCTGGTCTCAAATGCAGATACAGCATTACCTGGAAAGAAGCTAAAGCTATTATTCAGTGATGTCCAACTTGCCAAATGGTGCATTCTTCATCTTTTACAGGTGGAGTTAATCCTCGAGGATCAGAAACTAATTCTCTTTGGCAAATGGATGTCACACATGTTCCCTCGTTTGGGAGACTAGTTTAGGTACATGTATGTGTAGACGCCTTTTCTCAGTTTGTCTGGGCTACATGCCAATCTGGAGAGTCTTCTGCCTGTGTTAAATGTCACCTTTTGCAGTGTTTTGTGGTGATGGGCATTCCAGCCTGCATTAAAACAGATAATGCCCCAGGCTCTAGCTACATTTTTCTCTATATGGAATATTAAACACAATACTGGTATCCCATATAATTCTCAGGGACAAGCCATAGAGGAAAGAATGAATCTCTCCCATAGCATTATTGACTTTAAATTTTTTGAGCCTGCCTAAAGGCCAGATGCTATCAGCAACTGAACAGCATCTACAAAATCAAGCTACAAAGACAGAAACAGAACAGGTAGTTTGGCGGAGAGATGCAATAACAAAAAGTTGGAAAATAGGTAAAATAATATCTTGGAGTAGAGGTTATGCTTGTGTTTCTCCAGGACCGAATCAACAGCCAATTTGGGTGCCATCGAGACATTTAAAGCCTTATCATAAGCCAGATGCTGAAGAAGAGATTCTGGGAGGAACACGAGGACCCCCAGTTGCAGCCATGTCAAGACTGATGCTGAAGAGGACCCCAACTGTCACAAGCAACACCCATTGAACACAGCCACCTACCTGGGGACAGATCAAGAAGCTGTCACAGATGGTGGAAGAAAACCTGAGGAAAGTGGGATAACCAGTCACAATGAGTAATTTAATGATAGCTATAATAGCGATGATCACCATTGCCATGAGTATTCCCTCAACAAGGGCTGACACTGAGAACAATTGGACTTATTGGGCATATTTATCAATCTTGGCTGGCAATAATGCCTGGATGTAATCACTCTATGACACAGTTACACTTGCTTTCTGATTTCAGTATTTACCATAATAAATCTGCTCCTATAATTGAGGCATATCGCCCTCAAAAACCTACTTGTAAACAGAATTGGACCTGGTCAGAAATAATGAACGTACCTATTTGGGAAAATTGCATTACAGAACAGGCAGAGGTGCTGCACAATGATTCCTATGGAATCATTATTGATTTATCCCCTAAGGGGATGTTTAGCTTGAATTGCACCTCTCAGTCTGCATGCCATGGCCACACTATGTTCAGCTGGTCTGAACAGAACAGTCAGATGGTAGAAATGGCAAGAAATACAGCGAGAGTTCCTATGATCTGGAAACATGGCAGTATAGTGGCACCTCAACCTAAAATGATATGGCCCACTCTAGGGGCTAAACATAAGGGTTTGTAGTAACTATTAATAGCTCTTAAATAAGATCAAAATTTGGGAAAGAATAAAAAAGTTTCTAGAAGGACACTCCACAAACTTGTCTTTGGATTTTGCAAAATTAAAATAACAAATATTTAATGCATCCCAGTCACACGTGACCTTAATGCCAGGAACTGGAGTGCTTGAAGGAGCTGCAGACAGAATAGCAGCTATCAACCCATTAAAATCGATAAAGACACTTGGAGGCTCTGTGATTTCAATGATGATTGTGCCTTTAATCTGTGTTGTTTGTCTTTGTATAGTCTGCGGATGCGGATCCCGACTCCTGCGAGAAGTCGCTCACTGTGACAAAGCTGCCTTTGCTCTTATCACTTTGCACACCAACAAGGGGGACATGTTGGGAACTGGCCCCCAAATCTGGCCATAAAGTGGCCCCAAAACTGGCCATAAACAAAATCTCTGCAGCACTGTGATATGTTTGAGATGGCCATGACACCCATGCTGAAGGTTTTGGGTTTACCAGAATGAGAGCAAGGAACACCTGGCCCACCCAGGGTGGAAAACCGCTTAAAGGCATTCCTAAACCACAAACAATAGCATGAGCAATCTGGGCCTTAAGGACATCTTCCTGTTGCAGATAACTATCCAGAGCCCATCCCTTTGTTTTGGCACATCCCTTTGTTTACCATAAGGAATGCTTTAGTTAATCTATAATCTATGGAAATAATGCTTATCACTGGTTTGCTGTCAATAAATATGTGGATCAAACTCTGTTTGGGGCTCTCAGCTCTGGAAGGCTGTGAGTCGCCTGGTTTCCCACTCCACACTGTATATTTCTGTGTGTGTGTCTTTAATTCCTCTAGCACTGCTGGGTTAGGGTATCCACGAATGAGCTGGTCTTGGCACCATATGAATTTTAGGATTGTTTTTTCCAGTTTTGTGAAAAATGATTATGATATGTTGATGGGAATTGCAGTGAATTGTAGATTGTTTTTGGAAGTATAGTCCTTTTCACAATATTGATTCTACCCATCCCTGAACATGAGATGTGTTTCCATTTGTTTGTGTCATCTATGATTTCCTTCAGCAGCATTTTCTAATTTTCCTTGTAGAGGTCTTTCACCTCCTTGTTTGGTATATTTCTAAGTATTTTATTTTTTTCACACCTATTGTAAAAGTAGTTGAGATCTTGATTTGATTCTCAGTTTGGTTGATAGCAGCTCTATTAAATTTGTGTACATTGATTTTGTATTCTGAAATTTTACTGAATTCATTTATCAGATCTAGGAGTTTTTGGATTAGTCTTCAGGTTTTTCTACATATATGATTATATCATTGGTGAAGAGCAATAGTTTGACTTTTTCTGTACCAATTTGGATGCCCATAATTTCTTTCACTTGTCTGATTGCTCTGGCTAGGACTTCAGGTACTATGTTGAAAAGAAGTGTTGAACGTGGGCATCCTTGTCTTGTTTCAGTTCTTAGGGGGGATGTTTTCAATTTTTTCCACATTCAGTATAATACTGGCTGTGGGCTTGTCACAGATGGCATTTATTACTTTAAGGTATGCCTCTTCTATGCTGATTTTGGTGAGGGTTTTAATCATAAAGCGATGCTGGATGTTGTCAAATGCTTTTTCTGCATCTATTGAGATGATCATGGGACTTTTTGTTTTTAATTCTGTTTATGTGGTATATCACATTTCTTGACTTGCGTATATTAAACCAACATCACTGCCATGAAAAGGCCTTGATCATGGTGGATTGTCTTTGTCATATGCTGTTAGATTTGGTAAGCTAGTATTTTATTGAGGATATTTACATCTATGTTCATCAGAGTTATTGGTCTGTAGTTTTATTTTTTGTTATGTACTTTCCTGGTTTTGGTATTAGGGTAATACTGGCTTCACAGAATGATTTAGGGAGGATTCTGTCTTTCTCTAACTTTTACAATAGTTTCAATATAATTGATACCAATTCTTCTTTGAATGTCTGATCGAATTCAGCTGTTAATCTATCCATCCCTGGACCTTTGTTGGCAATTTTTAAATTACCATTTCAATCTTGCTGCTTGCTATTGGTCTGTCCAGAGTTTCTATATTTTTCTGGTTTAATCTAGGGGGGTTGTATATTTCCAGGAATTTATCCATCTACTTTAGGTTTTATTTTTTGTCCTTTAACTGTTATTTTAGGTTTAGGGGTATGCGTGCAGGATGTGCAGGTTTGTTGCATGGGTAAATGTGTGCCATGGTGGTTTGCTGTACAGATCATTTCATCACCTAGGTATTAAGCTCAACATCCATTAGCTATTTTTTCTGATACTCTCCCTCCCCAATCTCCTGCAACAGGCCCCAGTGTGTGTTGTTTCCCCCCATATGTCCATTTTTCTCGTCATTCAGCTCCCACTTATAAGTGAGAACGTGTGGTGTTTGGTTTTCTGTTTCTGAGTTACTTTGTGGAGAAATAAGACTTCCAACTCCATCCATGCCCCTGAAAAAGAAATGATCTTGTTCTTTTTTTGACTGCATACTATTCCAGAGAGAATCTGTACCACATTTTCTTTATCCAGTTTACCATTCATGGGCATTTAGATTGATTCCATGTCTTTGCTATTGTGAAAAGCACTGCAGTGAACATACATGTTCATGTATCTTTATCATAGAATAATTTCTATTAACTTGGTTATATAACCAGTAATAGGATTGCTGGGTCAAATGGTATTTCTGCCTCTACATCTTTGGAGAATCACCACACAGTCCTCCACAATTGTTGAACTAATTTACATTCTCACCAACAGTGTAAAAATGTTCCTTTTTCTCTGCAACCTCAACAGCATCTGTTGTTTTTTTATTTTTTAATAATCTCCATTCTCACTGGCTTAAAATGTATCTCATTGTGGTTTTGATATGCATTTATCTAATAATCCGTTTTGCTGAACTTTTTTTCATATGTTTATGGACAAATGTATATCTTCTTTTGAAAAGTGTTTGTTCGTGTCATTTTCCCAAGTTTAATGGGATTGTTTACTTTTTTTCTTGCAAATTTGTTTAAATTTCTAGTATACTCTGTATATTAGAGCTTTATCAGATAGGTAAATTGCAAGCATTTTCTCTCATTCTGAAGTTGTCTGTTCACTGTGATGACAGTTTCTTTTGCAGTGCAGAAGCTCTGTAGTTTAGTTAAATCCTATTTGTCAATTTTTATTTTGTTGTGGTTGCTTTTGGCATTTTCATCATGAAACCTTTACCAATACCTATGTCCTAAATTATGTTGCCTAGATTTTCTTCTAGGGTTTTAATGGTTTGGGGGTTTGCATTTAAGTCCAACTTGAGTTAATTTTTGTATGTGGTGTAATAAATGGATCCAGTTTTAATTTTCTGCATATGGCCAGCCAGCACACACAGCAGCATTTATTATATGGGGAATCATTTCCTCATTGCTAATTTTTGTTAAGTATGCTGAAAATCAGATGGTTGTAGGTGTGTGGTCTTATTTTTGGGGTCTCTATTCTGTTCCATGAGTCTATGCATCTGTTTTTGTACCAGTACCTTGCTGTATTGGTTACTGTAGCCTTGTAGTATAGTTTGAAGTCAGGGAGCATGATACCTCTAGCTTTGTTCTTTTTGCTTAGGAATGACTTGGATATTCGGGCTCTTTTTTGGTTCCATATGAATGTTAAAATATATATATTTTTAATTCTGTGAAGAATGCCAATGGTAGTTTAATGGGAATTGCATTGAATAGCCAGAAACTTTTGGGCTGAGATGATGAGATTTTCTAGATATAGAATCATGTCATCTACAAAAAAAAGAAAATTTGACTTCATCCCTTCCTATTTGAATACCTTTCTCACACCTGCCTGATTGCCATGGCCAGAATTTCCAATACTATGTTGAATAGGAGTGGTGAGGGAGGGCATCCTTGTCTTGTGCTGGTTTTCAAGGGGAATTCTTTCAGTTTTTTACCATTTTGTATGACACTGGCTATGGGTTTGTCATATATGGCTTATTGTCTTGAGATATGTTCCTTTAATACCTAGTTTATTGAGAATTTTTAACATGAAGCAATGTTGAATTTTATCAAGGGCATTTTCTGCATCTACTGAGATAATCATGTGGTTTTTGTATTTAGTTCTGTTTATGTGATGAATCACATTTATTGATTTGTGTATACTGAACTAACCTTGCATCCCAGGGATGAAGCAAACTTGATCATGGTGGACAAGCTTTGTGATGTGTTGCTGGATTTGGTTTACAAGTATTTTATTGAGAATTTTTGAATCAATGTTTATGAAGGATATTGACCTGAAGGATTTTTTGTTTTTGTTTTTATCTCTGCCAGGTTTTGGTATCAGGATGATGCTGGCCTCATAGAATGAGTTAGGGAGGAGTCCCTCATTTTCAATTATTTTTGCAATAGTTTCCATAGACATGGTACCAGCTCTTTTTTGTACCTCTGGTAGAATTCAACTTTACATCTGTCTGGTCCTGTTTTTTTTTTTTTTTTTTTTTTTTTTTTTTTTTTTGGCTATTTATTACTGCCTCAATTTCAGAACTTGTTATTGGTCTATGCAGAGATTCAATTTCTTCCTCATTAAGTCTTGGGAGGGTGTATGTGTCCTGGAAATTATCCATTTTTTAGTTTATGTGCATAGAGGTGTTTATAGTATGGTCTGATGGTTGCTTGTATCTCTGTGGGGTCAGTGGTGATGTCCCCTTTATCATTTCTGATTGTGTTTATTTTATTCTTTCCTCTTTTCTTCTTTATTAGTCTTGTTAGCAGTCTATTTTATTATTGTTTTCAAAAAGCCAGCTCCTGGATTTGTTGACTTTTTGAAGGGTTTTTGTGTTTCTTTCTCTTTCACTGCAGCTCTGATATTGTTTACTTCTTGTCTTCTGATAGCTTTGGGGTTTGTTTTCTCTTGGTTCTTTAGTTCTTTTAGTTGAGATGTTAGGTTGTTAACTCGAGTTCTTTCTAGCTTTTTGATGTAAGGATTTAGTGATATAAATTTACCTCTTAACATTGCTTTAGGTGCATCCCAGAGATTCTAGTACGTTGTCTTTTGGTTCTCATTAGTTTCAAAGAATGTCTTGATTTCTGCCTTAATTTCATTGCTTACTTAACAGTCATTGAGTAGCAGGTTCTTCAATTTTCATGTAGCTGTGTGTTTTTGAGTAACTGTCTTCATCTTGAGTTTTTATTTGATTGTACTGTGGTGAAAAACTACTCATTATGATTTCAGTTCTTTTGCATTTTCTGAGGAGTGTTTTACTTTCAATTATGTCAGGAATTTTAGAGTAAGTGCTATGTGGCAATGAGAAGAATGTATATTCTGTTGAATTTGGGTGGATAGTTCTTCAGATATCTGTAAAGTCCACTTGATCCAAAGCTGAGTTCAAGTTCTGAATATCTTTGTTAATTTTCTGTCATGATGATCTATATAATATTGTCAGTGGGTTTTGAAAGTGTTCCATTATTATTGTGTGAATATCTAAGTCGTTTTGTAGGTCTCTAAGAAGTTGCTTTATACATCTGGATGCTCCTCTATTGGGTGCATATATATTTAGGATACTTAGCACTTCTTGTTGAATTAAACCCTTTACCATCATGTAATGCTTTTCTTTGTCTTTTTTTTTTTTTTTTTTTTTTAATCTTTGCTGGATAAAAGTCTGTATTGTCAGAAACTAGTATTGTAGCATGCCCTTATTTCTGTTTTCCACTTGCTTGGTAAATTTTCTTTCAACCCTTTATTTTGAGCCTATCTTTGTCTTTGCATGTGAGATGAGTCTCCTGAGGACAGCATACCTATGGGTCGTTGCTCTTTATCCAACTTGCCATTCTGTGTCTTTTAATTGGGGCATTTAGTCCATTTACATTTAAGGATAGTATTGTTATGTGTGAATTTGATCCTGTAAACATGGTGCTAGCTGGTTATTTTGCATATTTGTTTATATGATTGCTTCATAGTGTCACTGTTTTGTGTACGTCATTGTGTTTTTGTAGTGTCTGGTAATGGGTTTCCCTTTTTTATTTAGTGCTTCTTTCAGAAGCTCTTTCAATGCAGGTCTGCTGGTGATGAATTTCTTCAGCATTTGCTTGTCTGAAAAGGATCTTGTTTCTCCTTTGCTTATGAAGCTTAGTTTTTTTTGGATATGAAATTGTAGTTTGGAAATTCATTTCTTTAAGAATGTTAAATATTAGCCCCCAATCTCAAAACTATAGAATGCTTCACAAATTTGTGTCTCACACAAGCACAGAGGCCATGCTAATCTTGTCTGTATCATTCCAATTTTAGTATATATGCTTCTAAAGCAAGCACTAAGCACTCCTCCAGGTGTTCTAGCTTGTGTGTGAAATGGTGTTTATAGTAGCCTAGAATAACCTTTTGTATTTCTTTGGTATTGGTTGTGATATCTTCTGTTTTATTTCTGATTGAGTTTATTTGGATCTTCTCTCTTCTTTTCTGGGTTAATATTACTAATGGTTTATCAATTTTGTTTACCTTTTCAGAGAACCAGCTTTTTGCCTTATTTAGCTTTTGTACTGCTTTCTTTTGTTCCAATCTCATTTAGTTCTGCTCTGATCTTTGCTCTGTCTTTTCTTCTGCTGGGTTTGGGTTTGGTCAGTTCTTGTTCTTCTGATTCCTTGAGGTGTGAGCTTAGATAGTCTATTTTTGCTTCTTGTGACTTTTTGCTATTGGCATTTAATGCTATAAACTTTCCTTTTAGCACCAGATTTCCTGTATTCCATAGGTTTTCATAGGTTGTGTCACTACTATTGGTCAGTTCAAAAAATTTTGTTTCCACCTTGAGTTTTTTGTTGACCCAAAGATCACTCAGAAGCAGATTATTTCATTTCTATGTGTTTGCATGGTTTTGAGGGTTCCTTTTGGAGTTGATTTTCAATTTTATTCTGCAGTGGTCTGAGAAGGTACTTGATACAATTTTGAGTTTCTTAAATTTATTGAGACTTGTTTTGTGGCCTATCATATGGTCTATCTTGGAGAATGCTCCATGTGCTGATGAATAGAATGTATATTCTGCAGTTGTTGGGTAGAATGTTGTGTAAATACGTGTTAAGTCCATTTGATCTAGTACATCACTTACGTCCACTGTTTCTTTGTTGACTGTCTTGATGATATGTCTAATGCTGTCAGTAGAGTACTGAAGTCCCCACTATTATTGCATTTCTGTCTATCTCACTTCTTAGGTCTAGTAGTAATTGTTTTATAACTTTGGGAGTTCTGGTGTTAGGTGCATATATATTTAGGATTATCATATATTCCTGTTGGACTAGTCTTTTCATCATTATATAATGTCACTCTTTGCCTTTTTTACTGTTTTTGTGTTAAAGTCTGTTTTGTCTGATATAAGAAGAGCAACTCCTGCTCACTTTTGATGTCCATTTGCATAGAATATCTTTTTCCACCCCTTTACCTTAAGTTATGTAAGTCCTTATGTGTTAGGTGAGTCTCTGGAAGACAGCAGATAGTTGGTTGGTTAATTCTCATCCATTCTGTCATTCTGTATCTTGTAAGTAGAGCATTTAGGCCATTTCATTCAACATTAGTATTCAGATGTGAGGTACTATTTTATTCACAATGCTAGCTGTTGCCTGAATACAATGCTTTTTTTTTTTTCATTGTGTTCTTGTTTTATAGGTCTTGTGAGATTTATGCTTTAATGAGGTTCTATCTTGGTGTATTTTGAGGTTTAAAGATTTAGAACTTCTTTCAACAGTTATTGTAGTGATGGCTTGGTTATGGTGAATTTTCTTAGCATTTGTTTGTGACAAAATGACTCTTTTTTTCACTTATGAAGCTGACTTTTGCTGGATGCAAAATTCTTGGCTGATAGCTGTTTTGTTTATGGAGGCTAAAATAGGACCCCAGTTTATTCTAGCTTGAGGGGCTCCTGCTGAGAAATATGCTGTTAATCTGATTAGTTTTCATTTATAGGTTACCTGATGCTCTTCCCTCACAGCTCTTAAGATTCTTTCCTTTGTCTTGCCTTTAGATAATCTGATGACTATCTGTCTAGGTGATGATCAATCTGTGATGAATTTCACCTATGTTCTTTGAGCTTTTTGCATTTTGATATCTATATCTCTAGGAAGGCCAAATATGTTGTCTCAATTATCCCTTCAAGTATGTTTTCCAAAGGCTTAGATTTTTCTTCTTTTTCAGAATACCAATTATTCTTAGGTTTGGTAGTTTAACATAATCTTAAACTTCTTGGAGACTTTATTCTCATTCACTTTTTTTTTTTTTGTCTTTGTAAGATTGGGTTAATTCAATAGCCTTGTATTTGAGTTCTGAAGTTCTATTTTCTGTTTTCTACTAGTTCAATTCTATTGTTGAAACTTTCCAGCATATTTTGCATTTATGAGAGTTTGTGTTTCATTTACAGAAGTTTTGTGATTATTTCTTATTATGCTGTCTATTTCTCTGGAGATATTTTCGTCCACATCTTGTATTATATTTTAAATTTATTTAAGTTGGTTTTCACCTTTTTATTGTGCCTCCTTGAGCAGCTTAATAATTGGCCTTCTGAATTTTATTTTGGGGGGGCAATTCAGAGATTTCTTCTTCATTTGATTTTATTTCTGGTGAGCTAGTGTGATCTTATGGGGGTGTTAGAGAACGTTGGTTTGTCATATTACCAGAATTGTTTGGTTTCTTCTTATTTGGGTAGACTATGTCAAAGAAAAGACCTAGGACTCAAGGGCTGTTGCTCAGATTATTTTGTTTCACAGGGCAATCCCTTGATTTGGTACTCTCCCTCTTCCCCTAGGGATGGGACTTTCAAGAGCTGGACTGCACATTTTGTTACTCCTCTTCTAGGTCTAGGCATGCAGTGGAGCTACTGGACTCCAGGCAGGTCCTGGGGAGTGTCCACAAAGAGTCCTGTGATGTGATTTGTCTTCAGGTCTGCCAGCCATAGATACCAACACCTGCTCCAATACGGGTAGCAGGTGAGTGATGTTGACTCTGTGAGGGTCCTTGGTTGTAGTTTTGTTTAGTGCACTGGCTTTCTCAAATGCAGTTAAGTTGTCACATGAAGAGACTCAGGACCTCTTGTTAGCCAGAATGTTACAGGAAATAAAGTTAGCTCTTGTTTTCTCATTTGTTGAAGTAGAGCTGTTCATTCCTGAGTTGCTGTAGTGGTCTTAGCTGTTTGGCCTCCAGCCAGGATGTGGCACTTTCAAGACAGCATCAGATATGGTAGTTTAAGGGGGATACAATCTTGCCCTAATGTTGCCTGGGTAAGTGTTCAGGTTTCTCAGGTGCCATAGAGCTTCCAAGAGATAATGTCTTTTATCTTCAGCTACCAGGGTGAATAGAGAAAGACTGTCACATAGGAGGAAGGTTCTCTATGTCTGAGCTCAGACTCTTTTTGGTCAGGGCTTGCTGCAGCCACTGTAAGAATACGGGTTTGATTCTCAGGCTAATGGTGTTGTGTTCCCAAGGGGATTTTGTCTACCTCTGCTTTATCATACAGGTCACCAGGAAAGTGGTGAATGTTGGCAGTGACAGGCCTTACCCAGCTTCCATGCAGCCAGCAAAGCCAGTCTCACTCCAACTGTGTCCCACCAACAGCCCCGAGTTTATATGTATTCAGCCAGAGAGCAAGACTGAGATCTTACCCCAGGCTAGAAGACTGTTGCAGCTCCTGTGCTCATATCTGAACATCCCATTCACCTCCCTGCCTCCCAGATTCTGCCCAGGAAAAATCACTCACAGTCAAAATTATTACAAAATTCAGCTGGAATTTTCCTTCTTCCTCTGGTCCTTCTCTAATTCCACTGGCAGCCCTTCCCAAAGACTTCTGTGAGATAAAGTAAAAAATGGCTTCCCTGGGGGCCAGGAGTGCCTACAGGGCTTCTTTTGCTTCTTCTTCTACTTTTATATTTCACTCAGCTCTCTAAATTTGTTTCAGCTCTAGGTAAGGTTAAATCCTTCTCTTCTGATTTGGATTTTTAGGTTCTCCACAGAGGATGTGTGTTCAGAAACAGACTTTTCCCCTATTACAATTTGGGCACTCACAGTTTTTGGCTGTCTCATGGAGTTTGCAGCAGCAAACCACTTCTTTCAAAGAGTCTGAATTATTTAGGTTTTCCTGGTATGTCCCTGCAGTAGCTTTTGAAGCAAAAGTTGAACAATTTTTAAAAGTCAAAGAGGCAGTTTATTACCTTAAAGCATTTGACAAACGTAATATTTGACCTTCCTAATATAGACCAAATGTCTTTATTTTACCAATAATCTTAACAACTCTTCAATTTCCTGAAGCTTACTAAAGTTATGTTAAATAAAAGGCATTAGTTTTTATTTTCATAGCAAAATATGTGATTCCAGCACTTATTATTTTTAAGCCAATTAATCAGAGCTCGTTCATATATAAACATCACATACAGAACACATATAAATACACAGAAAGGCAGAAGAAGATCTAATAGTTGTATGATTTTTTCATTTGCCAGTTTTTGCATTTCTTTTTAAAGCATGCAGTTTTTAAGGCCTAATATGCAGGTACAGCTGGAAGACAAAACAGATCCCTAAAAATTCAGGGTCCCATTTTTATGCTGGATCCTGCATCCCTAAAAGAGAAGTGTTATAGAACAAGACAGTGCACTGATTTTGTGCATTTCATGGTAAAAACATTGCTTTGCATTGCAAAGCATCCCAAAGTTGATTAGTTGATGCTGTGATTAGCCCATCCCCCAAGGGAGTCTAATCTCAATGAGGGGTGGGGACATTTCCATTCTTTTTAGGTGGCCAGGAGTATGCTTCTCTTATTTAAATGTGCAAAGAGTCAAGTATCCTCCACAACTGCCATTTGCCATCCCCAAAAGTATATTTAGCCTTAGATTTTAAGAGCGATCTATCTGTTTTCAGTTCCTGGAGTTTCATGACTAAAACAGAGGTTTTTCCCAAAACAAGGTCAGTGGCACCTCCTGTGTTTTCGCCAAGGAGTCCCAAGCTGTTAGAGGTTACTTAAGGTTCTCTTATGTGTGCATCAAGAGCCACAAGAAGAAAAAATAAAATAAAGAAAAACAATTCAGTTGACTGAAAAGAAAAAAAAAACTTATAAAATACAAGATTCAAGAAGATAAAAATCCATAAATACTTTAAAAATATACCTATAGCTTGAATATCTGCTTTTAATTAAGCTGACTTTTAACCAAATATTTATTGCCAAATGCTAACCTTAACAAACAGCAAATATGTCTGGCTTTTGAACTTCACTAAACGTATCCTCTCAGGTGCTCAGAGAAAGTAAAATTCAAGAAGTGAATTCAGAAGTTTTTCATGGAGGGGAAGAGAATCAATAAATAGCAAAAGTCACATGCATGTTATGCCATTAAAGGGCTCATTTCTTAAGCCTGGAACTGAACCTTGAACTCAGGCCACCATTGTGAAATGACAAAGCCTTAGCTACTAAGCTATTGCATTGGGTGATTTCCAATGCTCGTAAAATAAGGAATCTAGAGCAGCCAATTTTGAGCTTGCAATAGTTTTTAATTGCTCAAAATAATTTTTTGAGCTAACTATGACATGAACTACCAAGTTTCTGTTCCCTGGATGGCAGAAACCAAGAAAAAGTACTGCTATGTGGTTACAAGATCAAGCTCCCAAGGACATAAAAAAAGATGAAGAAAAACATTCATCCAGATTTTTCATTTCAGGGAACTGCAGCAAAGTTTGTAGCTGACCAGTTTGTTGTGCTGGCTTTACAGCAAGCTTATGGAGCTCCTAGGCCCACATGCTATCCTAAGATACCCCTCTTTATGACAGAATGATACAATAAAAACAAATTTATAGCACAAAGTATGCCAGTTGTGCTATAGCTTAAGACTATCTTCACAAATTACTTTTCTCATTAAGTTAAACTTTGCAAGAGATAGTAATTTTTATCATTCCTACAACCAGTTTTCAGAGAGAGAGAGAAAAGGGAAGGGAGAAAAGCATTGCTTGCAACAGTATAGGAAAGGTGAGGAGCTCAGGGAGGCCAGAGAAAGACCCACCCATTGCAGCAACTCAAAATTAAAACTTCAAGTGGCTACTTGTCAGTCATTATAATTCCAGCAGTCTCATCAGCTCTCAAGTTTCTCCCCTTAGGGAAAAAGAAGCTCCCCATGTCCAGTTATACTGTACATGCCTAATTCTGTCACCCACAGCCACCCAAAGAATGAAAGCCAATTAATTTAAAGAGAATAGCGGTCAATATCTCATAGTGACAAGTCCATATTTTACTAAAAGGAACTTTACTGTGGAGATGGCCTCTAACCCAATCCCATCCTTTATCCAGTTAAAATGTACACCACTACATACTCAAAGTCGGCAGTTTATTTCTTTGGATCACAGTCATAACTAAGTCAAAAAGTTAGCAGATTTAATTTTTTAATCAATCACTTAAGCTTTTTATTTCCCTTTCATAAAGCCTTTAAATAAAAATATTGAAAATTCCTTTTCTGCATATCAGTAGGCATCCTTAGATGAGACTAATTTGGGAGCTCTCATTTTCAAATACACTTTAGTGCAGTGTTGTTCATTTGGAACATTCCACTGTAAGTTATCTTTAGTAAGATTGACAAGATTTTATCATTTCTGTAAGATTACTGCTTCCATGGCCCAATACTTATGTATGTATGAGCCAGAAGGAACTCTGTTCTCCAAAAATTAAGGATTTCATTTTTACATTGAGTATTGGCTTTGCTCTCAGGTTCCCTTGATCAACTAAGCCAATGACTTTTTTCCTACCTAAATGCACAAGAAAAATGAAACAAAAGGGTAGAACACAGAAATTCCTGCAAATGTCTAAAAGCCAAAATGTACACCCCCTGCAACATTTTCATGTACTACTAATTTCTTTCTGACCCAGTCAGATGTAAGAGGCTTCTAACTGGACCAAAGACAGTTAATTACCACATCCAATCGAATCCTGGACTCAGTCCAGTTTCTGTCATGACTTCCAAACCCAGTTTGGATCAGAAATTTGTTCAAAGAAACTTGGAGAACTCAAAACACAAATCCATGTAACTTCAGAATCTGAGAATTTACCATGCTCCCCAGCTGCTCTAAGAGATCAAGAAACACAGTGGCTCTAATGGGTATCTCGCTTGGTCACTCAGTGCTCCTAGGGGTCTTTAGAAGTTCTACTTCAATCCCACTTCTGAGGCCATCTGATGAAAGAAAATTTCAAGCTGAATTTAGATTAATGGAGGTTAATTGAGCAATGAACAATCCGTGAATCAGGCAGCCTCCTGAGCCAGAATAGGCTCAGACACTCCAGCACAGCCACGTGGTGAAAGACTTATGAACGGAAAAAGAAAAGTGATGCACAGAAAATGAAAGTGAGGTAGAGAAATGTCTGGATTGTTTACAGCTTGGCATTTGCCTTATTTGAACATAGTTCAAATAGTTGGCTACATTTGATTGGTCAAATATTGGTAATTGGTACTAGTGTAGGCTATGGTCTGGGTTACACCTCCACTTGTTATAGTTCACAATGTACAAAAATCCTATAGGCCAAATTTAAAATATGTGAGGAGGCAGCTTTAGGCTAAACTTGATTCAACACCAGCACTGCATTTTGTTTATTTGTTTGTTTTGTTTTTGTTTACTTTTAATAATAGCCATTCTGACTGGTGTGATATGGCATCTCATTGTGGTTTTGATTTGCACTTCTCAAATGGTTAGTGAGATTGAGCATTTTTCATGTTTGTGAGACGTTTGCCTGTCTTCTTTTCAGAAGTGTCTGTTCATGTTCTTTCCCCACTTTTTAGTGGGTTTGTTTTTTGCTTGTACATTTTTAAAAAACTTCTTATACACTCTGGATATTGGAACTTTGTTAGATGTACCCCTGCAAATATTTTATTTCATTCTGTAGGCCATCTGTTTACTCTGCTGATAGTCATTTTTTGCTTTGAAGAAGCTCTTTTTTTATTAGGTCCTACTTGTCAAGTTTTGTTTTTGTCGCAATTCCTTTTGATGACTTTGTCATGAAATCTTTCTTAAGGCTGATGTCCAAAATAGTGTTGCCCTGGTTATCTTCTAGGAATCTTATAAGTCTAAAATTGAAATCTTTAATCTATCTTACTCTTTGTATATGGTGAAAGGTATGGGTCCACTTTCATTCTTTTGCATATGACTAGCCAGCTATCCCAGAACCATTTATTGAATAGAGAGTCCTTTCCTCATTGTTTGTTTGTGTTGACTTTGCCAAAGATCAGATGGCTGTAGGTGTGTGGCTTTATTTCTGTCTATTCTGTTCCATTGGTCTATGTGTCTGTTTTTGTACCAGTATCATGCTGTTTTGTTTAAAGTACTCACTTTTTTTTGGCTTTATTTTTTATTTTTATACTTTAAGTTCTAGGGTACATGTGCACAATGTGCAGGTTTGTTACATATGTATAAATGTGCCATGTTGGTTTGCTGTACCCATTAACTCATCATTTACATTAGGTATTTCTCCTAATGCTATCCCTCCCCCATCAACCCACCCCACGACAGGCCCCCAGTGTCTGATGTTCCGCGCCTGTATCCAAGTGTTCTCACTGTTCAATTCCCAACCATGAGTGAGAACATGCGGCATTTGGTATTCTCTCTTTGCGACAGTTTGCTCAGAATGATGGTTTCCAGCTTCATCCATTTCACTACAAAGGACATGAACTCATCATTTTTTATGGCTGCATAGTTTTCCATGGTGAATATGTGCCACATTTTCTTAATCCAGTCCATCATTGATGGACATTTGAGTTCATTCCAAGTCTTTGCTGTTGTGAATAGTGATGCAATAAACATACTTGTGCATGTGTCTTTATAGTAGCATGATTTATGATCCTTTGGGTATACACCCAGTAATGGGATCGCTGGGTCAAATGGTATTTCTAACTCTAGATCCTTGAGGAATTGCCACACTGTCTTCCACAATTGTTGAACTAGTTTATACTCCCAACGACAGTGTAAAAGCATTCCTATTTCTCCACATCCTCTCCAGCATCTGTTCTTTCCTCACTTTTTAATGATTGCCATTCTAACTGGCGTGAGATGGTATCTCATTGTGGTTTTGATTTGCATTTCTGTGATGACCAGTGATGATGACCATTTTTTCATGTGTCTGTTGGCTGCATAAATGTCTTCTTTTGAGAAGTACCTGTTCATATCCTTTGTCCACTTTTTGATGGGGTTGTTTTATTTTTTTCTTGTAAATTTGTTTAAGTTCTTTGTAGATTCTGGATATTAGTCCTTTGTCAGATGGGTAGATTGCAAAATTTTCTCCCATTCTGTAGGCTGTCTGTTCACTCTGATGGTAGTTTCTTTTGCTGTGCAGAAGCTATTTTGTTTAATTAGCTCCCATTTGTCTATTTTGGCTTTTGTTGTCATTGCTTTTGGTGCTTTAGTAATGAAGTCTTTGCCCATGCCTATGCCTTGAATAGTACTGCCTTGGTTTTCTTTTAGGGTTTTAAAGGTTTTAGGTCTCACATTTAAGTCTTTAGTCCATCTTGAATTAATTTTTGTATAAGTTGTAAGGAAGAGATCCAGTTTCAGCTTGCTACATATGGCTAGCCAGTTTTCCCAGCACCATTTATTAAATAGGGAATCCTTTCCCCATTTCTTGTTTTTGTCAGGTTTGTCAAAGATCAGATGGTTGTAGATGTGTGGTGATATTTCTGAGGCCTCTGTTCTGTTCCATTGGTCTACATCTCTGTTTTGGTACCAGTACCATGCTGTTGGTTACTGTAGCCTTGTAGAATAGTTTGAAGTCAGGTAGCGTGATGCCTCCACCTTTGTTCTTTTTACTTAGGATTGTCTTGGCAATGCAGGCTCCTTTTTGGTTCCATATGAACTTTAAAGTAGTTTTTTCCCATCTGCAAACAGAGACAATTTGACTTCCTCATTTCCTAATTGAATACCCTTTATTTCTTTCTCCTGCCTGATTTCCTGGCCAGAAATCAGTACAGTTTGAAGTCAGGTAGTGTGATGCCTCCAGCTTTGTTCTTTTGCTTAGGATTGTCTTGGCAATGCAGGCTCTTTTTGGTTCCATATGAACTTTAAAGCAGTTTTTTCCAATTCTGTGAAGAAAGTCATTGGTAGCTTGATGGGAATGGCATTGAATCTATAAATTA
>NW_012108597.1:1278943-1288735 GCF_000951045.1 Mandrillus leucophaeus
TTTTTGCACATTGATTTTGTATCCTGAGACTTTGCTGAAGTTGCTTATCAGCTTAAGGAGATTTTGGGCTGAGACAATGGGGTTTTCAAAATATACAGTCATGCCTTCTGCAAACAGGGACTATCTCACTTCCTCTTTTCCTAATTGAATACCCTTTATTTCTTTCTCTTGCCTGATTGCCCTGGTCATAACTTCCAACACTACGTTGAATAGGAGTGGTGAGAGAGGGCATCCCTGTCTTGTGCTTGTTTTCAAAGGGAATGCTTCCAGTTTTTTCTCATTCAGTATGATATTGGCTGTGAGGTTGTCATAAATAGCTCTTATTATTTTGAGATACCTTCCATCGATACCTAGTTTATTGAGAGTTTTTAGCATGAAGGGCTGTTGAATTTTGTCAAAGTCCTTTTCTGCATCTATTGAGATAATCACGTGTTTTTTGTCTTTGGTTCTGTTTATGTGATGGATTACGTTTATTGATTTGCATATGTTGAACAAGCCTTGCATCTCAGTGATGAAGCCAACTTGATCTTGGTTGACAAGCTTTTTGATGTGCTGCTGGATTTGGTTTGCCAGTATTTTATTGAGGATTTTCACATTGATGTTCATAAGGGACGTTGGTCTGAAATTCTCTTTTTTTGTTGTGTCTCTGCCAGGCTTTGGTATCAGGATGATGCTGGCCTCATAAAATAAATTAGGAAGGATTCCCTCTGTTTCTATTGATTGGAATAGTTTCAGAAGGAATGGCACTAGCTCCTCTTTGTACCTCTGGTAGAATTCAGCTGTGAATCCATCTGGTCCTGGTCTTTTTTTGGTTGGTAGGCTCTTAATTATTGCCTCAATTTCAGAGCCTGTTATTGGTCTATTCAGGAATTCAGCTTCTTCCTCATTTAGTCTTGGGAGGGTGTATGTGTCCAAGAATTTCTCCATCTTCTAGATCTTCTAGTTTATTTGCATAGAGGTGTTTATAGCATTCTCTGATGGTAATTTGTATTTCTGTGAGGTCGGTGGTGATATCCCCTTTATCATTTTTTATTGCATCTATTTGATTCTCCTCTCTTTTCTTCTTTGTTGGTCTTGCTAGTGGTCTATCAATTTTGTTGATCTTTTCAGAAAACCAGCTTCTGGATTCATTGACTTTTTGAAGGTTTTTTTGTGTCTCTATGTCCTTCCGTTCTTCTCTGATCTTAGTTATTTCTTGCCTTCTTCTAGCTCTTGAAATTGTTTGCTCCTGCTTCTCTAGTTCTTTTAATTGTGATGTTAGGGTGTTGATTTTGGATCTTTCCACTTTCTCTTGTGGGCATTTAGTGCTTTAAATTTCCCTCTACACACTGCTTTAAATGTGTCCCATTATCTTTGTTCTCACTGGTTTCAAAGAAAATCTTTGTTTCTGCCTTTATTTTGTTATTTACCCAGTAGTCATTCAGGAGCAAGTTGTTCAGTTTCCATATAGTCATGCGATTTTGAGTGAGTTTCTTAATCCTGCATTCTAATTTGATTGCACTGTGGTCTGAGAGACAGTTTGCTGTATTTCTGTTCTTTTACATTTGCTGAGGAGAGCTTTACTTCCAACTATGTGGTTTGATTTGGAATAAGTGCAATGTGGTGCTGAGAAGAATGTATATTCTGTTGATTTTGGGTGGAGAGTTCTGCAGATGTCTATTAGGTCCGTTTGGTGCAGAGCTGAGTTCAAATCCTGGATATCCTTGTTAACTTTCTGTCTCATTGATCTGTCTAATATTGACAGTGGGGTGTTAAATTCTCCCACTATTTTTGTATGGGAGTCTGAGTCTCTTTATACGTCTCTAAGGACTTGCTTTATGAATCTGGGTGCTCCTGTATTGGGTCCATATATATTTAGGATACTTAGCTCTTCTTGTTGCATTGATCCCTTTACCATTATGTAATGGCCTTCTTTGTCTCTTTTGATCATTGTTGGCTTAAAGTCTGTGTTATCAACGACTAGGATTGCAACCTCTGCCTTTTTTTTTTTTTTTTCTTTTTTGGTTTTCCGTTTGCTTGGTAGATCTTCCTCCATCCCTTTATTTTGAGCCTATGTGTGTCCCTGCATGTGAGTTGGGTCTCCTGAATACAGCACACTGATGGGTCTTGACTCTTTATCCAATTTGCCAGTCTGTGTCTTTTAATTGGGGCATTTAGCCCATTTACATTTAAAGTTAATATTGTTATGTGTGAATTTGATCCTGTCATTATGATGTTAGCTGGTATTTTGCATGTTAGTTGATGCAGTTTCTTCCTAGCATCAATGGCCATTACAATTTGGCATGTTTTTGCAGTGGCTGTTACTGCTTGTTCCTTTCCACCTTTAGTGCTTCCTTCAGGAGCTCTTGTAAGGCAGGCCTGGTGATCACAAAATCTCTCAGCATTTGCTTGTCTGTAAAGGACTTTTTTTTCTCATTCATTTGTGAAGCTTAATTTGGCTGGATATGAAATTCTGGTTTGAAAATTCTTTTCTTTAAGAATGTTGAATGTTGACCTCCAATCTCTTCTGGCTTTTATGGTTTCTGCCAAGATATTTGCTGTTTGCCTGATGGGCTTCCCTTTGTGGGTAACCCAATCTTTCTCTCTGGCTGCCCTTAACATTTTTTCCTTCATTTCAACCTTGGTGAATCTGACAATTATGTGTCTTGGGGTTGCTCTTCTCGTGGATTATCTTTGTGGTGTTCTCTGTATTTCCTGAATTTGAATGTTGACCTGCCTTGCTAGGTTGGGGAAGTTCTCCTGGACAATATCCTGAAGAGTGCTTTCCAGCTTGGTTCCATTCTCCCTGTCACTTTCAGGTACACCAATCAAATGTAGATTTGGTCTTTTCACATAGTCCTATATTTCCTGGAGGCTTTGTTCATTTCTTTTTACTCCTTTTTGTCTAAACTTCTCTTGTCACTTCATTTCATTAATTTGATCTTCAATCACTGATACCCTTGCTTCCACTTGATAGAATTGGCTATTGAAGCTTGTGCATGCATCATGTAGTTCTCGTGCCACGGTTCTCAGTTCCATCAGGTCATTTAAGGTCTTCTCTACACTGTTTATTCTAGTTAGCCATTCGTCTAATCTTTTTTCAAGGTTTTTAGCTTCCTTGCAATGAGTTTGAACATTCTTCTCTAGTTTGGAGATGTTTGTTATTACCGACTTTCTGAAGCCTACTTCTGTCAACTCATCAAAGTCATTTTCTGTCCTATTTTGTTCCATTGCTGGTGAGGAGTTGTGAACCGTTTGAGGAGAAGGGGTGTTCTGGTTTTTAGAATTTTCAGCTTTTCTGCTCTGGTTTCTCCCCATCTTTGTGGCTTTATCTACCTTTGGTCTTTGATGATGGTGACCTACAGATGGGGTTTTGGTGTGGATGTCCTTTTTATTGTTGCTATTCCTTTCTGTTTTTTTGTTTTCCTTCTAACAGTCAGGTCCCTCAGCTGCAGGTCTGTTGGAGTTTTCTGGAGGTCCTCTGCAGACCCTGTTTGCCTCGGTATCACCAGCAGAGGCTGCAAAACAGCAAATATTGCAGATCAGCAAATATTGTTGTCTGATCATTCCTCTGGAAACTTTGTCTCAGAGGGGCACCCGACTGCATGAGGTGTCAGTCGGCCCCTATGGGGAGGTGTCTCCAAGTTAGGCTACACGGGGATCGGCGATCCACTTGAGGAGGCAGTCTGTCTGTTCTCAGAGCTCAGACACCATGCTGAGGGAACCACTGCTCTCTTCAGAGCTGTCAGACAGGGACGTTTAAGTCTGCAGAAGTTTCTGCTGCCTTTTGTTCAGCTCTTCCTTGCCCTCAGAGGTGGAGTCTACAGAGGCAGCAGGCCTCCTTGAGCTGTGGTGGGCTCCACACAGTTCAAGCTTTCTGGCTGCTTTGTTTAACTAATGAAGCCTCAGCAATGGTGGACGCCCCTCCCCAAGCCAGGCTTGCCACCTCGCAGTTCCATCTCAGACTAGAAGTGAGCAAGGCTCTGTGGGTGTGGGACCTGCTGAGCCAGGTGTGGGATGTAATCTCCTGGTGTGTGGTTTTCTAAGACCGTTGGAAAAGCACAGTGTTTAGGTGGTAGTGTCCTGATTTTTCTGGTACAGTGTGTCATGGCTTCTCTTGGCTAGGAAAGGGAAATCCTCTGATCCCTTGCACTTTCCAGGTGAGGCGATGCCCTGCCCTGCTTTGGCTCACCCTCAGTGGGCTGCAACCACTTTCTGACCAGTTCCAATGAGATGAACCAGGTACCTCAGCTGGAAATGCAGAAATCCCCATCTTCTCCACTGATCATGCTGGGAGCTGCAGACCAGAGCTGTTCCTATTTGGCTATCTTGGAATGAACCATTAAAGTAGTCTTATTGCATAGTTGGAAGTCAGGTAATGGGATGCCTCCAGCTTTATTCTTTCTGCTTAGGATCACTTTGGATATTTGTGCTACTTTCTCATTCCATATAAATTTTGGAAATTTTTTCTAGTTCTGTGAAACATGAGTTACAGCTTGATAGAAATAGCATTAAATCTGTAGATTTCTTTGGGTGGTATGGCCACTTTAACAATACTGATTCTTCCAATCCATGAGTATAAAATGGTTTATCATTTGTTTGTGTTTCCTATGATTTCTTTCAGTAGCGTTTTGTAGTTCTTCTTGTAGAGATCTTTCACCTCCTTAGTTAGATAAAGTCTTAGGTATTTTATTTTATTTTATTTTATTTTATTTTATTGGTGGCTATTGTAAATGGGATTATTTTCTTGATTTTGCTCTCAGTTTGAATTTTATTGCTGTATATACACAGAACTGATGGTTATATACTGATTTTGTATTCTAAAACTTCACAGAAGTCATTTATCAGTTCCACAGGGGCATTTGTAGTAGTCATTGTGGTTTTCTAGGTATAGAATCATAAGATCCACAAAGAGACATAGCTTGACTTCTTTTTCAATTTTGGTGTATTTTATTTCTTTCCCTTGCCTGATTGCTTTGGCTTGCATTTCTAGTATTATGTTTAATAGGAGTGGTGAGAGTGTGCATCTTCTTATTGTTCCAGTTTTCAAGGAGAATGCTTCCAGTTTTTGCCTATTCAGTATGAAGTTGGTTGTGGGTTTTTCATAGATGGCTCTTTTTCTGTTATAACTTTTATTTTAGGTTCAGGGGTACATGTGCAGGTTTGTTTTATAGGTAAACTTCATGTCTTAGGGGTTTAGTGTACAGTTTATTTCATCACAAAAGAAATAAGTGTAGTATCTAATAGGTAGTTTTTTTCTGATCCTCTCCCTTCTCCAACTCTCAGCCCTCAAACAGAACTTGGTGTCTGTTGTTCCCTTTATTGTGTTCATGTGTTCTAATTGTTTAGCTCCCATTTATAAGTAAGAACATGCAGTATTATTTTTCTTTTCCTGCATTAGTTTGCTTAGGGTAATGACTTTCAGCTCCACCCATGTTGCTGCAAAGGGTATGATCTCTTTCCATGTAGTATTCCATGGTGTATAAGTACCAAATTTTCTTTATTCAGTCTGTCATTGATGGACATCTATGTTGATTCCATATCTTTGCTATTGTAAACAGTGCTGCAAAGAACATATGCCTGCATGCGTTTTTAGAGCAATTTATATTATTTTGGGGCATATATTGAATAATAATATTGCTGGATCGAATCATAATTCTGTTTCAAGCTGTTTGAGAAACTGCCACACTGCTTTCCACAACACCTGGACTAGTTTACATTTCACACAGCAGTGTTTTTTTTTTTTTTTTTTTTACTCTGCAACCTCAATAGCTTCTGTTATCTTTTGACATTTTCACGATAGTCATTCTGATTGGTGTGAGATGATATCTGATGGTGGTTTTGATTTACATTTCTCTAATGATTAGTGATGTTGACCATTTTTAATATGCTTGTTGGCCATATTTTTGTCTTCTTTTGAATAGTGTCTGTTCATAGTCTTTGCCCACTTTTTAAAATTTTTTTTCTTTTCCTTGTCGATTTAAGTTTCTTATAGATTCTGGAAATGAGACCTTTGTCAGATTTATAGTTTGCAAATATTTTCTATCAATTTGTAGTTTTTCTGTTTACTCTGTTTATAGTTTCTTTTCTTATGCAGAAGAGCTTTAATTAGGTCTCACAAAAATTTTTGTTTTTATTGCAAATGCTTTTGGTGTATTCATAGTGAAATCTTTGCCAGGTCCTATTTCCAGAATATTTCCTAGGTTATCTTTCAGGGTATTATAGTTTTACGTTTTACATTTAAACCTTTAATCAATCTCGAGTTGATTTTTGCATATGGTGCAAGGAAGGGTTTCAGTTTTAGTCTTCTGCATATGGCCAGGTAGTTATACCAACACCTTTAGAAAGAGTCGTTTCTTCATTGCTTGTTTTTGTTAGATTTGTCAAAGATCAGATGGTCGTAGATGTGTGGTATTATTTCTGGGCTCTCTATTTTGTTCCATTGATCTATGACTTTGTTTTTGTACCATGCTGTTTTAGTTACTGTAGCCTTATAATATAGTTTGAAATTACATAACATGATGCCTTCAGCTGTCATTGGTAGTTTGGTAGGAATGGCATTGAATCTGTAGATTGTTTTGGGCAATATTGCTATTTTAAAAATATTGATTATTTCTATCAATGTGCATGGAATTATTTTCTGTTTGTTTGGGTCACTGATTTCTTTGTGCAGTGTTTCATAATTCTCATTGTACAGATCTTTTGACTCTTTAGTTAGCTGTATTCCTAGGTATCATATTCCTTTTGAGGCTAATGTAAATGGGATTGCATTCCTGATTTGGCTTTCAGCTTGACTGTTGGTGTATGAGAATTCTACTGATTTTTGTAAATTGAATTTTGTATCCTGAAATCTTGCTAAAGTTATTTATCATATAAAGGAGCTTTTGGACCGAGACTGTGAGACCTTATAGACATAGAGTCATGATGTGTACAAACATGGATATTTTGACTTCCACTTTTTCTCTTTGGGTGGCATTTATTCATTTCTATTGCCTGATTGCTCTTGGCAGGACTGCCAGTGCTATTTTGACTAGGAGTGATGTTAAAGGGCATCCCTGTCTTGTTCTGGTTTTCAAGGGAAATGCTTTCAGCTTTTGCCCATTCAGCATGATGTTGTCTCTGGGTTTGCCATAGAAGGCACTTATTACTTTGAAGTATGTTCTTTCTATGCCTAGTTTTTTGAGGGCTTTTAACATAAAGTGATGTTAAATTTTATTTAAAAGCTTTTCTGCCTCTATTGAGGTGGTTATGAGGGTTTTGTGTTTAGTTTGGTTTATGCGATAAACCGCATTTATTGATTTATGTATGTTGAACCAATCTTGTACCCCGGGGATGAAACCAACATGATTGTGATGGATAAGCTTTTTTATGTGCTGCTGGATTCAGTTTGCCAGTATTTTATTGTGAATTTTTACACTGAGGTTCATCCAGGATATTAGCCTTTAGTTTTCTTTCTTTGTTGTGTCTCTGACAAGTTTTGGTATCAGGATGATGTTGGTCTCATTAGAATGAGTTACAAAGGAGTCCTTTCTTCTCAAATTTTGAAATAGTTTCAGTAGAAATAGTACCATCTCTTCTTTATGCATATGGTATAATTTGGTTGTGAATCTGACTGGTGTTGGGCTTTTTCTTATTGGTAGGTGTTTTATTATTAATTCAAGCTTGGAACTCGTTATTAGTCCGTTCAGAGACTTAATTTCCTCTTGGGTCAGTCTTAGAAAGTGTTTGTTTCCAGGAATTTATCAATTTCTTCCAGATTTTCTAGTTTGTGTGCATAGATGTTTTCACAGACATTCATGTCCATTGGTAACGTCCTCTTTGTCATTTTGAATTATCCTTATTTGGATCTTCTCTCTTTTTTATTAGTCTAGCTAGAGGTCTATCTTATTAATTTCATCAAAGTACAGCTCTTGGATTTGTTGATATTTTGAGTAGATTTTCATGTCTCAATTTCTTTAAATTCAGCTCTGATTTTGATTTATCTCCTTTTAGCTTTGGAGTTGGTTTATTCTTGTTTCTCTAGTTGTGATATTATCTTGTTTATTTGAAATCTGTCTAATTTTTGATGTGGATATTTAGTGCTATAAACTTCCCTCTTAACACTACTGTAGCTGTGTCCCAGAGAGTCTCGTATTTTGTACATTTGTTGTCATTAGTTTCAAAGAACTTCTTGATTTTTTCCTTAATGTTATTATTTATCCCAAATTCTTTCAGGATAAGGTTGTTTAATTTCTGTGTTATTGTATGATTTTGAGCAATTTTATTAGCATTGATTTCTATTTTTATTGCACTGTGGTTTAAGAGTGTGGCTGGTATATTTTTTATTTTATTTTCTGAGTATTATTTTATGTCTGATTGTCTATTAGTCTGTTCTCACACGGCTATGAAGAAATATCTGAGACTGGGTAATTTATAAAGAAAAGAGGTTTAATTGACTCGCAGTTCCACATGGCTGGGCAGACCTCAGGAAACTTACAATCATGGCAGAAGGCACATCTTCACAGGGTGGCAGGAGAGAGAATGAGCACCCAGTGAAGGGGGACGCCCCTTATAAAACTATCAGATCTTGTGAGAACTGACTTGCTATCAGGAGAATAGGATAGGGAAAACTGCCCCCGTGATTCATTTATCTCCATCTGGTCTCTCCCACGACACATGGGGATTATAGGAACTACCATTCAAGATGAAATTTGGGTAAGGACACACCCAAACCATATCATTCCACCCTTGACTCCTCTCAAATCTTATGGCCTCACAATTCAAAACACAATCATACCATTTGTATAGTCCCCTAAAGTCTTAATTCATTCCAGAATTAACTCAAAAGTCTAAATCCAAAGTTTCATCTGAGACAAGACAAATGTCTTCCACTTAGGAGCATGTAAAATCAAAAGCAACTTAGTTACTTCCTAGATACAATGGGGTACAGGCATTGGGTAAATACAACCATTTCAAGTGGGAGGAAGTGGCCAAAACAAAGGGTCTACAGGCCCCATGGAAGTCCAAAATCTCATAGGGTAGTCAATAAGCTTTAAAGTTCCAAAATGGTCTCCTTTCACTCCATGTCTCACATCCAGGTCATGCAGATGCAAGAGGTGGGCTACCATGGCCTTGGGCAGCTCCACAACTGTGGGTTTTGCAGGATTAAGCCCTCCTCCTGGCTGTTTACATGGGCTGGCCTTGAGTATCTGTGGCTTTTCCAGGTGCATGGTGCAAGCTGCTGTGGATCTACCACTCTGGGGTCTGGAGGATGGTGGCTCTCTTCTCACAGCTCCACTAGGCAGTGGCCAAGTGGGGACTCTGTTGACAGGCTCTGACACCACATATGTTTCCACACTGCCCTAGCAGACATTTTCCATGAGGGATCTGTCCCTGCAGTGAACTTCTCCCTGGACATCCAGGCATTTCCATACATCCTCTGAAATCTAGGCAGAGGTACCCAAACCTCAGTTCTTGACTTCTGTGTACCCACAGGCCCAACCACACATGGAAGCTGCTGAGGCTTGGGGCTTGCACCTTCTGAAGCAATGGTCTGGGCTGTATGTTGTCCCCCTTTAGGCATGGTTGGGACACAGGGTGCCAAGGCTAGAGACTGCAAAAAGCAGCAGTGGGGCCCTGGACCTGGCCCATGGAA
The DNA here is from genome assembly GCF_000951045.1 of Mandrillus leucophaeus. Lineage (NCBI taxonomy): Eukaryota > Metazoa > Chordata > Mammalia > Primates > Cercopithecidae > Mandrillus > Mandrillus leucophaeus. The sequence goes on from NW_012108597.1 coordinate 1,288,557, forward strand.
TCACTTTTCCCACAAACCACTGCTCAGTGAAATAAAAGAGGACACAAACAAATGGAAGAACATACCATGCTCATGGATAGGAAGAATCAATATCATGAAAATGGCCATACTGCCCAAGGTTATTTATAGACTCAATGCCATCCCCATCAAGCTACCAATGAGTTTCTTCACAGAATTGG
>NW_012108597.1:1290063-1310785 GCF_000951045.1 Mandrillus leucophaeus
ATACATATGTAACAAACCTGCACGTTATGCACATGTACCCTAGAACTTAAAGTATAATAATAATAATAATAATAATAATAATAATAATAATAAAATCACTTTTTCCTCTTAGGCCTCTGGGCTTGTGATCAGAGGGGCTTCCCTGAAGATTCCTGACATGCCCTGAAGACATTTCCCCCATTGTCTTGGTGAATAACATTTGGCTCCACATTACTTAGGCAAATTCCTGCAGCAGTCTTGATTTTCTCCCTAGAATTTTTTTTTTTTAGAAATATTTCCCTCCAGATACCCTAAATAATCTCTCAGGTTCAAAGCCCCACGTATCTTTGGGGCAGGGGCAGAATGCCACCAGTCCCTTTGCATAGCAAGAGGAACCTTTACTCCAGATTCCAACAAGTTCCCCATATCCATCTGAGACCACCTCAGCCTGGACTCCTTTGTACAGGTCATTATCAGTATTTTGGCCAAAGCCACACAACAGGTCTCTAAGAAGTTCCAAACTTTCCCACTTCTTCCTATCTTCTTCTGTGCCCTCCAAAACATTCAAATCTCTGCCTGTTACCCAGTTCCAAAGCTGCTTTTACATTTTTGGGTATCTTTATAGCAGCACCTCATTCTCTGTGGTACCAATGTACTGTATTAGTTCATTCTAATGTTGCTATAAAGAAATACCCGAGACTGGATAATTTCCAAAGAAAGGAGGTTTAATTGAATCATAGTTCTGCACAGCTGGGGAGGCCTCAGGAAACTTACAATCATGGCAGAAGGCACTTCTTCACAGGCTAACAGGTGAGAGAATGAGTGCCCAGCAAAGGTGGAAACCCCTTATAAAACTATCAGATCTTGTGAAGATGAGTTTTGGGTGGGGACACAGCCAAACTATATCAGATTGTTTGCCCAATTTTAAAGTATGTCTCATGTGATGATAAGAAGAATGTATATTCTGTTGTTTTGGGGTGGAGAGTTCTGTAGATGTATATGAGATTCATTTTTTTAAATGCTGAGTTCAGGTTCTTAATTTCTTTTTATTTTCCTGCCTTAATCACTTGCCTAATAATGTCAGTGGGGTGTTTAATTCTCCAAATATTATTGTGTTTGGAGCGAAGTCTCTCCAAAGATCTCTAAGGACTTGCCTTATGAATCTTGGTGCTCCTATGTTGGATATGTATATATTTAGGACAGCTAAATATTTTTGTTGAATTGAACTCTTTACCATTATGTAATGTCCTTCCTTGTACTTTTTTTATCTTGTTGGTTTAAAGCCTGTTTTGTCTGAAATTAGGATACCGACCCCTGCTTTTGTCTGTTTTCCATTTGCTTGGTAGGTTTTTCTCCAGGCCTTTATTTTGAGCCTATTGGTGTCCTTGCATGTGAGATGGTTCTCTTGAAGACTGCATACCATTGGATCTTGCTCCTTTATCCAATTTGCCATTCTGTGCTTTTTTATTGGGTCATTTAACCCATTTACATTCAAAGTTTGTATTGATATGTGTAGGTTTGATTCTGTCACCATGCTGTTAGCTGGTTATTATGCAGGTTAGCTGGTTAACTAACCTGACTTGTTTGTGTGGTGGCTTTATAGAGTCACTCTTCCATGTACTTCAATGTACTTTGTAGTGGCCAGTAACAATATTTCTTTTCTATAGTTATCACTCCTTTTAGGACCTCTCCTAAGGCAGGTCTGGTGGTAACAAATTTCCTCCACATTTGCTTGTCTGAAAAGGGTCTTATTTCTCCCTTGCTTATGAAGCTTTGTTTGGCTGGATATAAAATTATTGGTTTAAATTTTTTTTTAAAGAATGTTGAATATAAGTCTCCAATTTCTTCTTGCTTGTAGTTTCTTATGAAAAGTCTGCTGTTAGCCTTTTGTAGGTGACCTGCCTCTTTTTTATAGCTGTCTTCAACATTTTTTCTTTAATAATGACATTGAAGGGTCTGATAACTATATTTCTTGGGGATGGTCTTCTTGTGTAATACCTCACAGGGATTTTCTGTATTTCCTAAATTTGAATGCTGGCCTCTCTACCCAGGTTGGGGAATTTTTAATGAATTACATCCTGAAATATGTTTTCTAAGTTGCTTCCTTTCCCCACATTTCTTTCAGGGAGACCAATTAGTTGTGGATTTGGTCCCTATACATAAGCCCATATTTCTCAGATGTTTTGTTCATATTTTTTCTTTGTTGAACTGACATGTTTTAGAGAACCACTCTTAGGGCTCTAAGAGTCTTTTCTCAGTTTGGTATATTCTGATGTTAATAATTGTGATTACATTATAAAATTACCTTAGTGTGTTTTTCAGCTCTATCAAATGTGATTCTTTTTAAAATGACTATCATTTAATCTATCAGCTCCTGTATGGTTTTATTGTAATCCTTAGATTCCTTGGACTTGGTGTTGACTTTTTGCTGAATCTTGATGATCTTCATTCCTATTCCTATTCTGAATTCTATTTCTGTCATTTCAGCCTGGTTAAGAATTCTTGCTGGGGATCTAGTGCAGTCATTTGGAGGAAAATGGCTGCTCTGGCATTTTGAGTTGCCAGAGTTCCTGTGCTGGTTCTTTCTTATCTCTTTGGGCTGGTGTTCCATTGAGCAGAGTCAGTAGAATTCTTTTCTCTATGTTTTCAGAGGACTCAGGTTTTGTGCAGGGGCTTTATTTATAGCTGAATTCCTCTCTCTGGTTTTACAGCAGGGTATATTAGTGAAGTATTTCGGGTGTTGAAATTTTGTTCTGTAATCTAGTAGGTGGCACTTAAGCAAAATGACCATAAGGTAAGCTCTTGCTAAGTCATTTTACTCCTCTGTATTTCTTCACAGTTGCCCCTGAGCTCTGCCTCAGTGTTGGCTGCAGATCTTGGCTTGGCACTCTTGGGCTGCACATCAAATCTCTCAGGTGAGTGCTGGCTTTATTTACCTCCCCAGCTTGGAGGCATTGAAGGAAGGGACCTCAGCTGTGGTTGGGGCAGAGGACCTTTCACTGATTTACTGGGGCTCCACCCCAGAGAGATGTAAAGCCACTATCAATCAGTGAGATAAGCCTGTGATGGGGCAGCTGTGCTATGGGCCCAAATAAGTGTGGGGCCTGCCTAATACTGAGCAGGGTTGTGGGTGAGTCACAGGGAAGACATACTGGCCTCTTATCCTTGGAAAAATGGCAGCCTGATGGAGGTGTAGTTAAAGAACTCAAGGTCTTCGTTCCTTCCCCTGTCCAAGGGCATAAGGGATGTACCCCTGCAGTGGCAGTGGGATACAGGCTTTCAGTTGTCTCTGGGTACTCCACCTCAGAGAAATGTGAAGCCACTGCTACTGGCAATGCTCAGCCAGGGGTTAAGACAGCTGTACTGCTGGACTGAGCTAAGGGCTCCGCTTGTTGAATAGCAGACCATCATGGGCTCTCAGGGAGGAGAGACTGAGCTCCTCTCTGTATGGTGATAGTAATGTGCTGGGAGTATGGTTGAAGCCCTCAGGCACTTTGTTTCTTCCTGACAGAGGGCAGCTGGGGTAGAACCACTGCTGTAGCAGTGGCAGAGGGGTTGTCAGTTGCTTCTTGGAGCCTCTTCCTAGGAAAACTCAGAGCCACTACCAGTGAGTACGCTCAGCCATTGGTTGGGTTGCAAATCTGCCGTCCTGAGCCAGGGGCCCTCCCTGGTGAAGAGTGGGGAGTGGGGAATCACAGGGAATGGGGCCAGGATTCTTCTCCATATGGCAGCTGTAGTGTGCTGGAGGTGCCAGTACAGCACTAAGTCCTAAGTTCCTTCCCCAGCACAAGGGTGGTTAGGGAAGTACCACTGCAGCTGCAATGGCAGGGAGGTGGGTTATCTCTGGAATTTTCTACTCACAGAACTTCAGATTCACCTCCAATTGAAGTGTTCATGTGGGAGTAGGGTAGTTATGTTGGAGTACCTGGTTGGAAGCGGGAGGGCCTGCCCAGTAAGGAAAAGTGGGATTGGGGTCCCATGTGGAAAAAGGCCTGCTTTTTCCATAGGGTGGCTGCATTGTGCTGGGGAATTGGTGACAGTTCCTAGTCACTGCACACCCTCCAGAGCCTGAGTGCAACAGCAGGGAGGGCTGTGAGACAGTCAAAATGGCAGCTTGCCTTTCCCTGTGAGAGATCCATCCCAGGGAATTTCAGAGCTGTCACCGACTTGAGAGCCCCAGCAGATGGTAGTTGAAGTTGGGAAGTCCTTCCCAGGGAGGAGAAGCCAGATGGCGGACCTGCATATAAATTGACTACTTTTCCATGGGGCGGCTGTATTGTGCTGGGGAACCACATCCATTCCTAGTCACTTTGCACCATCTGGAGCCTGAAGGCAACAGTGATGAGGGCTGTGAAATAGCCGAAAAAGGAAGCTTGCTTCTCCCTGTGGGAGCTCTGTCGCAGGGAAGTGCAGAGCTGCTACCAGCCAGAGAGCCCCAGTGGCGGGTGGCTCAAGTCCTGGTTCAGGAAGTCCCACCTAGAGAGGAAAAGTGGGATCGGGGGCCCTGCTGCTCAGCCTCCTGGATTTGGTCCCTTTCCTGGGGGCATATGAGAGAGCCTGACCTCCCCCATTGACAGAGCTGCAGCCAGTAGTGCTGGGATGCCCAAGGAGCCAAGGCTCCTGAGACCCCATGTGTTCCTGAGTGGTGACTCTGCCCAAAATCCACATAGCTCTGTGTGACAATGTGAAGGCCGAGGTTGGATGGCCTCATGAAGGGATCTCCTGAGCCCAGGGTTGAAAACTGCAGAAAAAGTATGGTTCCCCTGGGACTCTCACTCACTCACTCACCATTTCCCCACAATAGGAAAGCCTTGCCTGGCTCTGTGCTACTCGCTGGTGGGTAGTTCTCCTGTCTCACTCCCCTCCATTCTCTGTGGCTCAAGCTGTTTCCATGATAAATCTCAATTTGTCCACTTGGATGTTTCTGTTGAAGTTCTGGTATTTACTCACTACTTTTTCTTCTATCCACAAGAGTGGTGTGCACTAGTTGCTTCTAGTTCTAGATGGCTCTTATTATTTTGAGGTATGTTCCTTGATGCCTATTTTGTTGAGGGTTTTTGTCATAAAGGTTTTTATCATGTTGAATTTTATCAAAAGTTTTTTCACATCTATTGAAACAGTCATGTTGTTTTTGGTTTTTTTTTTCCTGTTTATGTGGTGAATCACTATTATTGATTTGCATATGTTGAACCTACATTGCATTCCAGGAATAAAGCTTACTTGATCTTGGTGAATTAACTTTTTGATATGCTGCTGGATTTGATTTGCTAGTATTTTGTTCAGAACTTTTGCATCCAAGTTCATCAGGGATACTGCTCTGATGTTTTCTTTTTACATTGTGTCTCTGTCAGATTTTGGCATCAGAATGATTCTGGCTTCATAGAATGGATTAGGGGTGAGTCCCTCCTCAATTTTTTGGAATAGCTTTAATACAATGGGTGCCAGCTCTTATCTGTATGTCTGGTATAATTTGGCTCTGAATCCATCTGGCCCAGAGCTTTTTTGATTGGCAGGTTTTTTATTACTGATTCAATTTCAGACCTCTTTATCAGTCTCTTCCAAGTTTCAGTGTCTTCCTGGTTCAGTTTCAAAGATTGTGTATTTTCAGGAATTTATCCATTTCTTCTAGATTATCTAGTTTGTGTGCATAGAGGTGTTTCATAATAGCCTCTGAAGATTTTTGTTGTTTCTGTCAGTTGGCTGTTTGGCTATGACCTCAAAAGCAATTGCAACAAAAATAAAAATTGACAGGTTGGACCTAATTAAACTAAATAGTTTATGTACAGCAAGAGAAACTATCAAGGGAGTAAGCAGATACCTTATAGATAGGAGAAAATATTCACAAATGATGTATCTGACAAAAGCCTAATATCAAGAATCTATAAGGAACTTAAACAAATCAACATACAGAAAACAACTCCATTAAAAAGCAGGTAAAGAACATGAACAGAAACTTCTCAAGAGAAGATATTCAAGTGTTCCACAAACATGAACAAATGCTCATCACCACTAATCATCAGAGAAATGGAAATCAAAATACAATGGAATACTATCTCACACTAGTCAGAACAACTATTATCAAAAACCTTAACTACAACAGATGTTGGTGAGGCTGCTGAGAAAGCAGAACACTTATACATTGCTGGTGGGAATGTAAATTAGTTCAGCCATTGTGGAGAGCAGTTTGGAGATTTCTTCAGGGAATTAAGAGTTAAACTATCATTCAATCCAGCAATTCTATTACTGGGTGTATAATCAAAGGAAAATAAGTTAACCTACAAAAAAGACACATATACATGTATGTTTATCACAGTGCTATTCACAATAGCAAAGACATGAAATTAACCCAGATGCTCATCAAGTCTGGATTGGATAAAGAAAATGTAGCATATATACACTGTGGTATACTATGTAGCCATAAAAGAATGAAATTATGTCTTTTGCAGTAACATGGGTCCAGTTGTAGGCCATTAACCTAAGTGAACTAACACAGAAAAAGAAAACCAAATATTTAATATTCTCACTTATAAGTGGTAGTGAAACTTTAAGTCTGCATGGACATAAACATGAAAACAATAGACACTAGGGAATACAAGAAGGGAATGGGAGGGAGGGGCCAAAGGCTAAAAAATTACCCACTGGGTACTATACTCACTATCTGGGAAAAGGATTCATTTATACTGTAAACCTCAATATTACACAATATACCTTTGTAAGAAACCTGCATATGTAACCCCTGAACTTAGAATAAAATTTGGAAAAAAAGTCAAAAACAAAAATGCATTAATGTATTGTTTAATATTTAACATATGTAGTTACCTGTACTCATGCTCATTACTTTTTTGTGTGTGCATTTGACTTATTGTCTAGTGTCCTTTTGTATCCACCTGAAGGACTCCCTTTAGTATCTTTTATAAGACAGTTCTTATTTTTATTTATTTATTTACTTTTGTGATAGAGTCTTGCTCTGTCGCCCAGGCTGGAGTGTAGTGGTGCCATCTCAGCTCAAGCCTCAGCCTCTCAAATAGTGGGGATTACAGGCTTCTGCCACCATGCCCAACTGATTTTTGTATTTTTAATAGATACGGGGTTTTAACTTGTTGGCCAGGCTGGTTTCTAACTCCTGACCTCAAGTGGTCTGCTCACCTTGGCCTCCCAGATTGCTGAGATTACAGGCATGAGCCACCATGCCTGGCCAAGACAGTTCTATCAGTGACAATTTGTCTCAGTTTTTATCTGAGAATGTCTTTATTTTTCCTTCATTCTCTACTTTCTCCTTCATTCTTGAAGGACAATTTTGCTGGGTATAGAATCATTGATATTATTTTGCTTTCTGCCCTTTGAATATATGATTATATAGAGTTTTGGTTTCCATGGTTTCTGATGACAAGTCTTTAATTGTATTGAAGAGTCCTTCTATATGATGAGTTGCTTCTCTCTTTATGCTTTCAAAATTCACTATTTGTCTTTCAAAAAATTGACTATAATGTGTCCAGCTGTGGATCTTTTTGTGCTTATCCTATCTGGAGCTCATTGAGCATCTTGGATGTGTACACTGATATGTGTGTTTTTATTTCTTTTTTTAATTTGGAGAGTTTTGAACCATTACTTTTTTTTTTTTTTTTTTTTTTTTTTTTTTTTTGAGACTGAGTCTTACTCTGTCACCAAGGGTGGAGGGCAGTGGTGCAATCTCAGCTCACTACAACCTCCATCTCCCAGGTCCAAGCAATTCTCCTCCTTCAGCCTCCTGGGTAGCTGGGACTACAGGCACATGGTGCCATGCCCAGCTATTTTTTTTTTTTTTCATATTTTTAGTAGAGTCAGGGTTTCACTATGTTGCCCAGGCTGGTCTTGAACTCCTCAGGCAATACACCAGCCTCAGCCTCCCAAAGTGCTAGGATTACAGGTGTGCGCCACCACGCCCAGCTGAGCCATTACTTTTTAAAATATTATTTTGCTCCTACACTGTCTCCTCTCTTTTAGGAACTTTCATCATGCATATGTTGATACAATTGATGGTATTTCACAGGTGTCTAAGGCTCTGTTCATTTCTCTTTCCTCTTTTTTCTTTATGTTTCTTAGACTGTATATTCTCAACTGTTTTGTCTTTGAGTTCTCCAATTCTTTCTTCTGCCAGTTAAATCTTCTGTTCAACCTTTAGTAATTTTTTCATTTTAGTTATTTTGCTTTTTAACTCCATAATTTATCTTTAGTTCTTTTTTATGATTACAGTAGCTGATTTAAAGTCTTTGTCTAGTAAATTCCACATATGGGCCACCTCAGAGGCAATTTCTTTTGATCTTTTTTTACTTGTGTATTGGCCATCATTTCCCATTTCTTCTAATTTGGCATAATTTTTTGTTAATTACTCAACATTTTAAATAACATAATGTGGCAACTCTGATGATCATATTCCCTCCCTCTCCCAGGGCTTGTTGTTTCTGTTAGTTGTTGCTGTTGTTTCTTCTGCTGCTTCTGCACCTGTTTTAGTGATTTTTAGACTAATTTGTAAAGTCCATATTTTTTTGTTTGTACTGCCATTGAAGTCTCTGCTCAGTTAGGTTAGTGATCAGCTAATGACGGACAATTATTTCCTTAAATCCTTTGAACCATTAAGTCTCTCAGCCTTTGCAAGTTGCTCTGTGTGTGTGTCAGGGCATGCCTTCAATGTCCCAGCAGGCAGTTTACATCTCTGCCTTAAATTTCACTTTATCTTTCCATAGAGCCTCAAGGTTAGCCATAGGTAGGAGGTTAGGGCCTTCTCAGGTCTTTCCTGGACACAAACACAGAACTAGGCATATATGTGGTCTTCTAGATTCCCAGAAATATGTTGGAGCTTTTCAAAGCCTACTATGAATATTTAATTCTCCAGATTAAAAAAAATTTTTTTGGTTAGTGTCTTGTGAGGTCCAACTGGTATTGATATCTTAGCATATGTGGTGTGAAGAAATGGTCACTGATTATTTTTGGTAAATGCTCTCTAAAAAAGGGCTCTTCCCAAAGAGTCTGCTCTGAGTCAGTACAAATAAAGATAAGCCCTGAGAGTATAGCTTTGTAGGGAAGTGCCTTTTATATCAAAAAGTGATGATAATCTGGGGATTACACTTTTGAGGAGCTCCAAACCTGTTCTTTCTTCTTCAATGTGTGTTAGGCTGTTAATTTTCACAGATAAAATACTTGAGAGACTGTTATAAAGTTTACCCCTGAATTTGGGAGGAGGATGGGAATAAGGCCGGGTAAATAATATCTCAAACCTTGCTGTTCGGACATATATTTTGCTATATTTTCACAATAATACCCCTTTGATTCTTGCAAGTGTTGGGTTATTTTCTAGCATTCTGAAAAAGCTGATTTTGACAAATTTTTACATGGTTACTTATTGCTTTATGAAGGAGTGGATTTTTGGAAGTCTTTATCATTATAAAATTGTTTCTTATTGTGATCTTTTAAACCAAAAAAAACACAATTTCTATTATGGTTATATAATTTTCTCACTATCCATTTTACTTCAGTTCTGTTGCTTTCTATATTTTGTGGTTTAAAGATATTTGTTCATTTCCTTTAAACTGTTGAATTTATAAACATAAATTTTTTTTTTTTTTTTTGAGATGGAGTTTTGCTCTGTCGCCCAGGCTGGAGTGCACTGGCATGATCCCAGTTCACTGTAACATCTGCTTCTCATGTTCAAGCAATTCTCCTGTCTCAGTTTCCCGAGTAGCTGGGACTACAGGTGCATTTCACCATGCCTGGCTGATTTTTGTATTTTTAGTAGAGATGGGTTTCACCATGTTGGCCAGGCTGGTCTTGAACTCCTGACCTTGTGGTCCGCCCACCTCATCCCCCCAAAGTGCTGACATTACAAGTGTGAGCCACCATACGAGGCCCATGAAATTGTCTTTAGTATCCCATCACCATATCTTTAATGACTGCAAGATCTGTAGTGCTATACTCCTTTTTATCCTAATATTGGTGATTTGTGTCATTTCTCTTTTCATCTTTATCAGTCTTGCTAGAAGTTTCTGATTTTGTTTTTTTTTTTTTTTTTTAGTCTTTTAAACAAATCAACTTTTGGTTTTGTGGTTTTTCTCTGCTTTTTAAAATTCTCGATTTCATTTATTTTCAGTCATCTTTATTATTTCCTTTATTGTGCATACTTTGAATTTATTTTGTTTTGTGTTTTCTAGTTTCTTAATGTTGGAATTTACATTATTAATTTGCAAACTTTCTTCATCCCTAATGTAAGCATGTAGTGCTATAAATTTTCCTCTCAGTTCTGATTTACTGCATCCAATATATTTTGATATATTTTACTTTCATTTTCATTCAGTTCTACATATTTTTTCTTTGCTTTCAGATGTCCTCTTTGACTCATGGATTGAGCAAGTATGAACGTGTTTCACTTCTGTAGGTGGCCTAATAAATCGATTTTCAAATGTCATTTCTAGAAAAGATTTTGAAGATTTTTTACCAAAGTTATTTTACAAGACATGATTTCCTAACTCAACTTGATCATACCACCCCAAAAGTTTAAAGCGATTTTTTCATGTTACATATAAAAATCTTTTATAAACAATTAATAAATCTTCCTCCAAAGTTCTGTGCACTTCATGTTGCTCAAGTGTGGCATGTTATTCTATTATTTTTCTTTAGCAATATCAATGTCTGGTACAATGAAGACCAACTGTCAGATGGCTGATGGCAGCTAAATGCTCTATCTATGTTCTTCAGGGGCTTGACTCACCTTCCACCCATTGAGGGCTTTGTCCATCATGCAATTGGGACACAGTATTTGTCACAGTTCACAGATCTGTGGAGCATGGTAGCCAGAGGCCATCGTTCTTTTTGCCTCATCCAACTTGCTGCTAAATTAGCCAGAACAGCATCAGATCCAGTGGGGGGAGAGGTGTCTTCTGTTTATTCACAGTAAGGTAACACCTTTGGATAGGGTCCTGGGCCAAGTTGGTGAATGGCCAAGGAGAGGGATCAAAGTCTCAGTATGACAGGATTCCTTGTTTTTCCTGCTCCCCACCCCCAGATCACTGGTGGACTAGAGACCAGTATGGCTTCAGAGGTGTGAAGCAGAATCCACTTCTCACTGTGGTATCTACCGGAATTCAATGGTATCATTTTTATCTGTATCTATCACAGAATCTATCACACAGTTGGCACTCAATCAATGCTCATTGAGTATATTAATAAATAAATGAAAAAAAAATGAAGTGACACGTAGTATATGATTTGCACTGAAATCAGTCTCTGCTAGGAATGTTTCTTGATAGTAGTCTATACAACTGTTGAATTGAGCAAGACTCAAAGACTATTGCACACAGTAATGCAACAAAATGAATGCCGTATCTGGGTTTATACGTTCTTGTCACATCTTCCTTGTTTTGCATTGAAAGTTACAGATTACAGTGCTTCATGTTACAGATTACAGTGCTTCATGTTGCAAATCTCATGTATGCTGAGATTTGTGTTTTTGCAGTACTCAGAGGAGTAGGCCAGAACCTGAAGTGGCCAGAGTCCTTTGGGATAAAGTGACAAGAGTCCTAGAACAAATTACCCCTGACTTGAGAAATCCTTTTTGCTATGTCAGTGTGTTATATAAGCATTATAATCATTCTCTACATGTGTCATGATGTGAAGTGGTTTATAAATCATGGACCACTGTAATTTTGACTATGTTTGTGAACATTTTAATATGTAATGTTCAGTCAAGTCCTGTTTTGTGGGTCCCTAACTGCATTAGTTGTTTTATACTTACTTATGAAATACATTAGATAACTTTTCTGGAAATTTTATTTTGCTGTTTCATCTGTATTTTTCTTTCAGGAAAATATGTGAAACTGTTTACAATCTTAGTGCAGGTTTGAACACTGAAGTTACTCTCCCAGTAGGAAACATTTTGCCATGGCTGAAATGACTTTTCTTTAAAACAGGCTGGGAACCTGTAATTAGAATAGAAGGTTACTCTCTTTTTAGAGTAAAACCATAACCACTAGCATTTACTGCTGCTATAATTCAGAGAAGGAGAAATACTCATTTCTTTCTTGTGGTTAAGATGTTTGAGTCTACAGTGAAATCTGTCACCTGTGATAACTAGTTAATCGATTTATTTATTTAAAAAATATTCCTTGAGTGTCTACTCTATGCAATGATATGTTTAGAGGGAGAATAAATGCATAAGGCATGGCTCCTGTTCTCAAGTTTATAGTCTATTTGAAGAAGCAAGACATGAACACATTTAAAAAGACAGTTTAAAATACAGTTATGTGCTGCATAATGACGTTTCGGTCAGTGACAGACTGAATATATGATGGTGGTCTCATAAGATTATAGTGGAGCTGAAAATTCCTATTGCCTATTGATGTCATTACCTTTTCTATGTTTAGATACGGTTATATATACATATACCATTGTATTACACAATTGTCTATACCATTTAGTGCATTCACATGCTGTACAGTTTTATAGCCTAGGAGCAACAGCCTATACCATATAGCCTAGATGTGTAGGAGACTATACCATCCAGGTTTGTGTAAGTATATTCTATTATGGTCTCACAATGATGAAATAACCTAACAATTCATTTCTCAGGATGTATCCTCATTGTTAAATGACCCATGCCTGTAATGTTAAAACACTGTGAATTATTTTCTATGGTGACATAAATATAACACCAAAGGATTCTCACGGTGATTATAAGTGATAGGAGTTTAAAGGATCACCAGTATGTTATGTAACTTCCTGGAGTTGATGGGAGCTAAACTGGTTTTTGACAAAGGGGGGAAGAAAAATAGTAATATCAAAAACTTACCTAGCAGCTACTCTGTGCCAGGCACATTCTTCAGCATTTTATATATTAACTCATGTAATAATCTCAATTGCCCTATGAAACAGCACACTAACTAACTTGCTCAAGATAATACAAGAAGTAAGTGGCAGATTGAAGCATGGGCAGTATGTGTTTTAAACACCATACTATACTACCCCTTGGCAGATATTCTACAATTGGAGAAGCACATGAACGAAGACACAGTAGAATGTACTAAGAACAATGGATAGACTAAAGAGGGGCTGAGTTTGATCAGAAAGGTGATATGTTCCAGGTGACTCTGCTCCTGCTTCTGTTAAGGTAAAGATTCTCATCCTTTCCACCCACAATTAATTTCTATGCCCTGGGGTTGCCAATGTTCAGCAAGTCCTGAGGACTAAAGCTTATCAACACAGTTTTTTTCAATTATTCATTGTCTCTAACTCTGTAATTTCTTAGGTTAAAATGCAGTCTATTTAGATGTGTAGTGTTTGCCTTTCTCCACTATGTGCGAGTAACACTGGCTTTTCAATTTAGATGCTTAAACTATGGCTGCTGACAAATCCCTTAGTTTGGACCATGGCTGTCAAAGTCCTAATATAGTGATAGGTGGGCTAAGATTGAATATTTGAGGGACTTGCCTACTGGAAAAAGCCTCGGAGGTTTAGTCTGACTCCCAATTGGGATCCACTAGAAGTGCCTGCATAAGAGAACCCTGCAACAATAATGGTATTTTATGTGGCAATTCTGTGCAAGATGGATTAAATAATAGACATTCAATTTTCAGAAATGAGCAACTCTACTGATTTCACTTTGCTATGCTTGTTGCTGCTTTTAGGCAATAAAACTGTTCAGAAAAATTTCCAGGGTTGTCGGTTTTATTTTTTACTTTCAAACTTAGCTATCCACATGTTTTATGGTCCTAACATTAAATTGAGCACTTTTTTTTTTTTTTTTTTTTTTGAAAGAGAGTCTTTCTCTGTCGCTCAGCCTGGAGTGCAGTGGTGTGATTTTGACTCGCTGCAACCGCTGCCTCCGAGGTTCAAGTGATTCTCCTGCCAAACTGATGACATTTTCTAGGCTATCTGCCACACAGATAATTCTGTCTGTCTTTGACATTTTTAGGAGGTCTCAATCCATCGTATAGAATACACAAGATTTCAACTTTCGATTAAATGTTTTAAATTTCAAGCTGTCACCAAAATTTGAGAGAGAAAAATGTTAGCAATTCTGCAGAGGAACGCTACATTTCATTAAGCTGACTTTAAGATGTTTGAATTAACTTCCCACTATAAACTTCCTTTCAAGACAAGATGCTGTTCAAACTCTCCTGCTATATTCGTTAATTGAAGAAGTCTTCAGCAGTTTGTGTTTTTGCTTTTCATTTTTTCTTTATTTTACTTTGCTAATCTAAGAAAACTAATTCTCATAACAATTATATTTTCCTTTAGGATGCTTGCTTCAAATCTTCTCCAGTTAAAGTTAAGTGGAGAAATGTGTCTGGTCTTCTATAATTTCCTCAAAGTCAAAACTAACAGCTGTAAGCACTTAACAACTAATCAGCTCAATTCAGCTCACCTGTGTGAGCGATCCTTAAACATTACATATGCTTTGAATCAACTTTTTTTTTCCTCTCTTTTTTTATTTTGTAAAAGATTTAAAGTTAAAGGGAAAGGAACTAATGAACTTGCAAGATTACGTTCAGCTATTTTCAGTCTGATCCAAAGTACAAGATGTTTTAAAAGATACATTTACCTTTACAAATATTTGTAACACCAAATGGCCACCATATAATTGGCAATAAAAGTCACAAACAACAAATACGTCATTGATGACCAGAACGTTAGATATGGATCCCAAAAGATAAATTGATAAGACATTAGCTAACAGATATGAAAAGTCTAGGTCTAAGCCTTTTAAAAATTACAACACTTTATTAAAATTATTCAATATGGCAGCAATTATATACCTAAATACAAAGTCTTTTAGAAGAAAGAGCAAGTCTTTAATATTCACAATGATGCTAATATTGTATAAGGCCTGGATATAAAAATTGAGGCGATTACAGAACAAAACAGTTTCTTTATCATTACTATTTTTAAAAGAAGCATGACTTTTCAAGGCATCAGGCAGTTAGGGAGGTGAGGTGGAAAAAGTACAATTTGCTTCTATTATTACTTGGATCCTTTGATATGAATCCACACCACTTCTGTGTATAAGCTGACATCTGATAAAAAATATTAAAAATCTCACTCAACCAATACAAGTCTTATTTCCCAAGAACAATGAGGAACTATTAACTATGAAATACATATTACATATAGTCATCTAGCTGTAATAAGAATGTACTAACTTTTTTAAAAAAAACTTTTAAGTTCAGGGGGTACATTTGCAGGTTTGTTACATAGGTAAATGGTGTGTCATGGGGGTTTGTTGAACAGATTATTTTGTCACTCAGGTGGTAAAAGTACTAGTATCCATTAGTTATTTTTCCTGATCCTCTCTGTCCTCCCACCCTCCATCCTTCAATAGGCCGCAGTGTGTGTTGTTCCCCTCTATGTGTCTGTGTGTTATTTTCAAAACACCTTTACAATAGAAGGGCTTCGGCCTTTCCCCATACATTCATTGATTCTCCTTTATAATAGCCATATTTAAGTAAGCCCAATTGTTTGCTCACTAACATCAAAGAAGAAAACCTAGGGTGCTTTACCCAGAGTTAGTAAGAGTCAGGAGTAGACTGCCTGGCTTTATCTAAGGTCTCAGGTGCTCCCAATTAAATTTAAGGACCAGAACTGATGCAAGGTTAATGACATCTCTGCCTAGGTCAAAAAGAGCTCTGTTCTTTCACCTCTTCTGAATTTTCAGATTGAATTTTGATAGGCATAAATGTTGGGTACTTTTTAGAACCAAAGAAAAAATATCTTTAGTAAGACAGTTGATTGAATTTCAAAGAACTATAGGATATCAGAGTTATAATGGTTCTTTATATGCTATTTAGCAAAGTCCATCCATCATTGTACAGATGGGAAACTGAGGTAAACCGTGGTGGACAGAATAACTGAAGGTTTCTTGGAATAGTTTTCTGCTGAATGCCACTGGCGGTTTTCCAGTTATGCTATCTTCTTAGGTCTATAATAAAGTGCCTTTAGCAGTGAATTACCTACAAAATTATGACATTTCTCATACTACCCGGCTGCTGAATTAATTTGAGGATTCTGTAAAAAGTATTTTGCCTTTCAGAAAAAAAAAGATTCCTCAAACAAATGCTATGTTCAGACACACTAGCCTTTGGCAACAATTCAGCACCTGTTTAACTGTGGTGTTCATTCAAAGCATTTGATTTTTGAAAACATAAAACGTGAAAGACTCCTATTGCCTTAGCAACCATATTAACCAAATGAACTGCTCACTGTCTCTTGACCTTGCTCTTCGAATCATTCCAATATAGGAAAATATGTAACTGTTTCATGATATTTTCCAGAAGGCAGTTTCTTAGATTTGCTATTTAAGAAAATGTTACACGGCATAATGTATTTATGGAATTTTACAGAAGTGTTTGAAATATCATTGTTACCAATGGACAAAAGTAAAGGTTTTCCAAAACAAGAATAAAGTGGCTAAAGCTTTTGTATTATAGCCAGAAGAACTGGGCTCAAGCATGGCCCTGCTTTAACGAACAATGAGCAAGTCGCTTAACTATGATTTTCAGTTTCCTCAACTGTAAAAGAGGAGAGTAACTATTTCAGAGGGAGTTCAGCAGGATTATATGAGATAATGTACATCAATGTGCTTACTAAAATATAAAATGCTGTAGAAATGTATTAATATTACTCAATATCTTCTAAAAATGTTTTAATTTTAATTTTTGTGAGTAGCAATACATAGTAGGTGTATATACTTACGGGGCACCTGAGATGTTTTGATACAGGCATGTCATGAAAAATAATCACATCATGGAGAGTAGGGTATTCATCCTATCAAGCATTTATCCATTATGTTACAAACAATCCAATTACACAATGGAGTACTATTCAGCCATAAAAAAATCCTGTCATTTGCAACAAAATGTATGGAACTGGAGATCATTATGTTAAGCGGAATAAACCAGGCACAGAAGACAAACACCACATGTTCTCAACTGTTTGTGAGATCTAAAAGTCAAAACACAAAACAATTGAACTTATGTACATAGAGAGTAGAAAGGTGGTTATCAGGGGCTAAGAAGGGTAGTGGGGAGGCTGGCAAGGGAAGTAGGGATGGTTAGTGGGTTCAAAAAATAGCATCTTTACTCTTAAGGCAATGATTTTCAATAATTCAAAATGATAAGACAAATGCATATGATTAGATCAGTTAATTTAACTCTCTTTCAGCAGATAAATTGTGACCAAGTATATTGCTCAAAAAATGTCATGGGTCCACTGACTTATTAAGAATTTAGATGGGCTTATTAAGCAGAAGTTTAATTGCATATGACATAGTTACGTTTTTACAAATAAAACCCTTTTCTTCATTTTGGGAAAGAAAGTATATGCTTTGTGACTCAGGTGGCAAAGTTGTATTTATATATTTCTTATGTTTCAATGATGCCTTCATACTCATCCTCATCTCTGTAAGAGAACACACACACGCACACACACACACACAAACATGCATACATATATAGTCATGCACCAAATAACCAGGTTTTGAGCCACATGTATGACAGTGGTCCCACAGGATTATAATGGAGCTGAAAAATTCCTATTGCCTAATGACATCATAGTCGATGTAATGTCCCAGTGCTCAAACACACTGCCCATGAGTTTGCAATGATGCTAGTATAAACAAACCTACTGCACTAACAGTCATATAATAGTATAGCACATACAATTATGTATACCACATAGTACTTGATAATGATAAGAAATTACAAGATCGACTGGGTGCGGTGGCTCATGCCTGTAATCCCAGCACTTTGGGAGACTGAGGCAGGTGGATCATGAGGTCAAGAGATCGAGACCATCCTGGCTAACATGGTGAAACCCCGTATCTACTAAAAATACAAAAATTAGCTGGGTGTGGTGGTGCCCTCCTGTATTCCCAGGCACTTGGGAGGCTGGGGCAGGAGAATCGCTTGAAACCGGGAAGCAGAGGTTGCAGTGAGTCAAGATCATGCCACTGCTTTTCAGCCTGGCGACAGAGCAAGACTCTGTCTCAAAAAAATAAAAAAATAAAAATAAATAAAAGATATTACAAGGTCATTGGTTTATGTGTTTTTTACATTTTTATCATTATTGTACAGTGTGCTCCTACTTATTAAAAAAAGTTAACTACAAAGCATCTTCAGTAGGTTCTTCAGGAGGTATTCCAGAAGAAGGCATTGTTATAGAAGACAACAATTCTATGTGTGTTTTTGCCCCTGAGGACCCAGTGAGAGAAGATGTAGCGTTGGAAGACAGTAATATTGATGATCCTGACCCTGTGTAGGCTTAAGCTAATGTGTGTACTTGTGTCTTAGTTTTTAACAAAATAGTTTAAAAAGTAAAAAAATAAAATAAAAATAGAAAAAACCTTACCAAATAAGAATATAAAGAAAATATATTGTACAGCAGTACGGTGTGTTTGTGTTTTAAGAAAAGTGTTATTACAAAAAGACCAAAAAGTTAAAGAAAAGTTTTATCAAGTAAAAAAGTTACAGTAAACTAGGTTTAATTTTTCATTGAAGAAAAACATGTTTTTAGTAAATTTCATATAGCCTAGGTATGTTTGTAAAGTCTACAGTAGTGTACAGTAAAGTCACTGGCCTTCACATTCACTCATCACTCATTCTGACTCATCCAGAGCAACTTTCCAGTCCTGCAAGTATCATTCATGGTAAATGCTCTATACAGGCGTGTCATTATTTAAATCCTTTATACCGTATTTTTACTGTACCTTTTCTATGTTTAGATACATTTAGATGTAAAAACATTTACCATTGTGTTACAGTTGCCTACAGTATTAGGTACAGTCACAGGTGGTACAGGTTTGTAGCCTAAGAACCATAGGCTATACTATATAATCCAGGTGTACAGAAGGCTATACTTATACCATCTAGGTTTTTGTAAGTACACCATATGATGTTCTAAAAATGACAAAATTGTCTAACAACATGTTTCTTAGAATGTATTCCTGTGGTTAAGCAACACATGACTGTATATGTATATATATTCTTTCATAAATCACTTTGTCAGTAACCAACAAGTATCCTGATGTATGTGTGTATCACTCCACAGAGATAATGGCACTCCTAGACATCAGTGGCGGAATCCATCCTATCACTTAACACAATCCTGGTATACTTTCCTATGGTGGAAATTTTTTTCTATATAAACAGCTATTGGATATACCATCTTCACAAGCTTGTTGGGACTATCCAAGACATGTGAAAAGTGAGTTGTTTATATGCTCCAGGGCTTTGCATGTGGAAGGTGGAATTAAAATAAAAATGAAAAAACAGCCTGGGAGGGTTCTGAGCAGAATGTTTTTGAGAAATCAAAATGCATGAGATGTCTGAGGCTAGTTAGGTCAAGCTCTCACCCAGCTTACTCGGATGTCATACCTAACCTTGGTCTTAGTATATTCAGGTATATACAGGGCTAACTCTCTTCCTTACTCATTCAAAATGTGCTTGACTAATGCCTCATACTTCTAGGTAGTTTTTTATTTATAGCTCTTAAGATCTGGTTGACCATAGGGTTTGTTGTTATTGTTGTTGTTGTTGTTTTTAATTTTAACCACTGTACTAAAGCAAAGGAGTAGGAATTTCAAGCGCTGTGGCAGGCCAGTGAGTTCTGGGGATTACATCAGGGGTAAGGTCATATCTTTGAGCAGACACAATTGCAGATTGGCATTCTTATAGTATCTCCTACTATGTTTTGTGTGGTCAACCACTTTGCCTACCTAGGAAATTAAACAGGTACTTCACCACTGACCACACTGCTTAGCCAAGAGTGGTGAATTAAACTCCATGTGGGTCTCAGACATGTTTGACAGGCAGAATGTACTTCTTTCATTTCTTGTTTCATTTTCTGATTTGTCACTGTACAAGGTACAGGCTGCACAAAGGGCACTATTTGTTGTTTGTCTCAAGATCTGTGGGGGAAACTGCTTTCTTGGAACTTCTTCAAAGGCCTAAGCCCTTACAATCTTTCCCATGACATCTGTCATCAGGACTTCTTGTAGAACTAGAAAGATGATAAGCCTTGACTTCAATACCCCATTTCATTTATCAATTTATTTACTTAGAGTACATACTCTGTGGCAAGCACTGATCTAGCGGTTGGGATACATAGATGAAAACACAGAAAATCTTTCTTGTCAATATATTCCTGTTTGCCCCCAAAAAATCAAATTCATTATTTGACACAAGATGACTAAACTGTGAGCTCTTAGAAAGCTGTATATGTATCTTATTTTTATTTTAATACCCTCAGTACCTACAAGGCCTGATGCCAAGTAGGGGCTCAGTAAATGTTTAGCAAATGAAGAAAGAAATTGAAAAAAGATTGGAAATTCACAAATGGAGATGGCAGTAACTGATAAGGCTTATGTAATATACCTTTCAAAGATATTTGCAAATTTACAGATAGGGCACGAAGATTCACAAGTTTGGACAGGAATGTATTGGTGGCAGTAGAGAATAGTGCTTAAAAGTACAGACTTTAAGTCTGTCCTGGTTTCAGGACAGACCTGATTTCAAATTACCAGTTCCCTTTCATTACCTAATTGTGTGGCCCTGAGCAAGTTACCTAAATTCCCTGTGTCTTACTTTTCTCATACGTAAAATGGGCCTAGTAAAACAAATCTCATTGAATTGTTGGGAGGATTATATGTGATGACATATGTAAAGAACTTAGAACAATGTCTGGCTCACATAAAACACTTAGTATTTGTTAACATTAAATATAT
>NW_012108597.1:1310835-1311597 GCF_000951045.1 Mandrillus leucophaeus
CTGGAGGCATCATGCTACCTGACTTCAAACTATACTACAAGGCTACAGTAACCAAAACAGCATGGTACTGGTACCAAAATAGAGATATAGACCAAGGGAACACAACAGAGCCCTCAGAAATAACACCACACATCTACAACCATCTGATCTTAGACAAACCTGACAAAAACAAAAAATGGGGAAAGCATTCCCTATTTAATAAATGGTGCTGGGAAAACTGGCTAGCCCTATGTAGAAAGCTGAAACTGGATCCCTTCCTTACACCTTATAGAAACTTTAATTCAAGACGGCTTAAAGACTTAAATGTTAGACCCAAAACCATAAAAACCCTAGAAGAAAACCTAGGCAATGCCATTCAGGCCATAGGCATGGGCAAGG
This sequence comes from Mandrillus leucophaeus, assembly GCF_000951045.1. Lineage (NCBI taxonomy): Eukaryota > Metazoa > Chordata > Mammalia > Primates > Cercopithecidae > Mandrillus > Mandrillus leucophaeus. The sequence goes on from NW_012108597.1 coordinate 1,311,214, forward strand.
ACTTCATGTCTAAAACACCAAAGCAACAGCAACAAAAGCCAAAATAGACAAATGGGAGCTAATTAAACTAAAGAACTCCTGCGCAGCAAAAGAAACTACCATCAGAGTGAACAGGCAACCTACAGGAGAAAATTTTTGCAATCTACCCATCTGACAAAGGGTTAATTCCAGAATCTACAAAGAAGTCAAACAAATTTATAAGAAAAAAAAACAACCCCATCAAAAAGTGGGCAAAGGATATGAACAGACACTTCTCAAAAGAAGACATTTATGCGCCAACAGACACATGAAAGAATGCTCCTCATCACTGGTCATCAGAGAAATGCAAATCAAAACCACAACGAGACACCACCTCACAGCAGTTAGAATGGCAATCATTAAAAA
>NW_012108597.1:1314049-1316769 GCF_000951045.1 Mandrillus leucophaeus
TGCTTCAGCTCTCGCTGGTCGGGCTGCAGCAGCTGACCAGCACCGATTGTCCGGCACTCCCTAGTGAGATTAACCCAGTACCTCAGTTGAAAATGCAGAAATCACCGGTCTTCTGTGTCGCTCACGCTGCGAGTTGGAGACTGGAGCTGTTCCTATTCCTAAATATATTTTTTAAAGTGATACCTCAAGTAGCTGGTCTGTGCTCCTTTGGAGAAGGAACCTGCTGGACTCTCAGAATGGTCCTGGACTTCATCTATCCAGAAGAAGCTTGCCCACTGTAGCCTGATAACTATTTCCTCTGAAAGGTTCTTTGAAGCCACCAGCTTTTTTTTTGTTTCCTTCCTCCCCTCCTTTTATCTCTCCCTCCCTCCCTCCTTCCTTCCTTCCTCCTTCCCTCCCTCCCTCCCTCCGTCCCTTCCTCCTTTCCTTCCTTCCTTCCTTCCTTCCTTCCTGCCTTCCTGCCTTCTGTCTTTTCTTTTCTCTCTCTCTCTCTCTCTCTCTCTCTCTCTCTCTCTCTCTCTCCCTCCCTCTCCCCTCTTTCTGGGGCAATGATTAGAGGGTTACAGACCTTCTAGAAATCTGATTCTCACAGCTATATAGAATAAATCCTAGAAGAATGCTGCTCCAAGGTATGTTTTCTTACTGATTGGCTTCAACAGGTAGAAAAAAACACAATTCATTTCTAATCACAAGAAAAACTTTAGATGTTCCACTTACAGGAATAAAACAAAAGTTTATCTCAGCATACAAAAAGAGAACAAGTGACGATTTAGTAACAAAGTAAATTGCTGTCTACATAGAAAACACTAAGTAGGCAAAATCCAATTGTGCAGGGACATGAGAGTTGGAGAATAAAGGGATTAAAGTCCAGACTCTGGGTAGCCCCTTGGCAAAATTCTAAAAGATCCTCTGTGTTTTCAGGCTCACTGAGCTGGGACCTCTTTCTCATTTCTGAACTGATTTTTAGTCATGTATTTGCACTCATGGCTCAGAAATGGATTTAGCAGAAGAGAAGGAAAGCAGAGAAATGCCCCAACCTAAGCATCTGCTATATGACAGGTATTGTGCTTAGCTCTTCATATATATTAGATATACTTTCCTCAGGCAACCCTGAACAGACTATAGTGTTAGCATTCTGCTGATAAAGAAAAGTAATCTTAGAATGATTAAATGACTTGGCATCATATCTTTTGTGTGGCTGAATGGGAAGTAGAACCTAGGTCTGTCCGTAGACAGAAGCTGACTTCTGCATATAACACAATGCAATTTTTGAACTAAAAGGATGAAGTCATGTAAAGTGGGATGGGGATATGAATAAAGTTTTGAGCTGTGAAAGAAAAATAAATCTCGGGACCTCAAAATCACTAAGCCAAAGGGAAAAGTCAAACTGAGAACTGCGTTAGGCAACCTGCCTTCCATTCAATCCCCAAATAAGATAACTGCAAAAACCAAAAAAATGTTACACACCTTCCTCACAATTTGCCCACAAGGAAATTCCTTGTGCACAAAAGACACACAGAACTGAAAGTCATCCCTCTGCTCTTGTGAGACAAATGCATATGTGCTTGCTTCCTCTGTCCTATTGTTTCACTAAGCCAGACTAAGGCACAAATGACTATTCCTCTATACTCCCTGCATATGTAAAGCGTATATTCAGTGAAAAGCCAACCATAGACTTAAAAGAATGCAACGTTTGCCTCTTATATCTACCTATGGCCAGGAGGCCTCCTCCCCGGTCTCCAGTTGTCCTGCCTTTCTGGGTGGAACCAATGTACACCTTACACATATTGATTGATAGCTCATGTCTCCCTAATTATGAGGCCAACATCATCCTGATGCCAAAGCCTGGCAGAGACACAACAAAAAAAGAGAATTTTAGACCAACATGCCTGATGAACTTCAATGCAAAAAACTTCAATAAAATACTGGCAAACCGAATCCAGCAGCATATCAAAAAGCTTATCCAGCATGATCAAGTGGGCTTCATCCCTGGGATGCAAGACTGGTTCAACATACACAAATCAATAAACGCAATCCAGCATATAAACAGAACCAAAGATAAAAACCACATGATTATCTCAATAGATGAAGAAAAGGCCTTTGAAAAAATTCAACAGCCCTTCATGCTAAAAACTCTCAATAATTTAGGTATTGATGGGACATATCTCAAAATAATAAGAGCCGTTTATCAAAAACCCACAGCTAGTATCATACTGAATGGGCAAAAACTGGAAGCATTCCCTTCGAAAACTGGCACAAGACAGAGATGCCCTCTCTCACCACTCCTATTCAACATAGTGTTGGACGTTCTGGCCAGAGCAATCAGGCAAGAGAAAGAAATAAAGGGTATACAGTTAGGAAAAGAAGAAGTCAAATGGTCCCCGTTTGCAGATGACATGATTGTATATTTAGAAAACCCCATTGTCTCAGCTCATAATCTCCCTAAGCTAATAAGCAACTTCAGCAAAGTCTCAGGATACAAAATCAGTGTGCAAAAATCAGAAGCACTCTTATACAATAACAGACAAACAGAGAGCCAAATCATGAGTGAACTCTCATTCACAATTGCTTCAAAGAGAATAAAATACCTAGGAATCCAACTTACACAGGATGTGAAGGACCTCTTCAAGGAGAACTACAAACCACTGCTCAACGAAATAAAAGAGGACACAAACAAATGGAAGAACATTCCATGCTCATGGATAGGAAGAATCAATATC
>NW_012108597.1:1317257-1432869 GCF_000951045.1 Mandrillus leucophaeus
CGCCAACAGACACATGAAAGAATGCTCCTCATCACTGGTCATCAGAGAAATGCAAATCAAAACCACAACGAGACACCACCTCACAGCAGTTAGAATGGCAATCATTAAAAAGTCAGGAAAGAACAGATGCTGGAGAGGATGTGGAGAAATAGGAATGCTTTTACTCTGTTGTTGGGAGTGTAAACTAGTTCAACCACTGTGGAAGACAGTGTGGCGATTCCTCAAGGATCTACAGTTAGAAATACCATTTGACCCAGCGATCCTACTAGTGGGTATATACCCAAAGGATTGTAAATCATGTTTTTATAAAGACACATTCACACCTATGTTTATAACAGCACTATTCACAATAGCAAAGACTGGGAACGAACCCAAATGTCTGTCAATGATAGACTGGATTAAGAAAATGTGACACATATACACCATGGAAAACCATGCAGCCATAAAAAATGATGAGTTAATGTCCTCTGTAGTGACATGGATGAAGCTGGAAACCATAATTCTGAGCAAACTATCGCAAGGAGAGAAAACCAAACACCACATATTCTCACTCATAGGTGGGAATTGAACAATGAGAACACTTGGACACAGGGCAGGGAACCTCACACACCAGGGCCTGTCATGGGGTGGCGGGGTAGGAGAGGGATAGCATTAGGAGAAATACCTAATGTAAATGACGGTGCAGCAAACCAACATGGAACATGTATACATATGTAACAAACTTGCACGTTGTGCACATGTACCCTAGAACTTAAAGCATAATAATAATAAAAAATGTATAAAACCAAGCTATGCCTGGACCACCTTGGGCACATGTCTTCAAGACCTCCTGAGGCTGTGACATGAGTGTGTCCTTAACTTTGGTAAAGTAAACTTTCTAAATTGACTGAGACATGTCTCAGATATTTTGGATATACAAACTGGTAGCCACAAAGATACTCTGAGTGGAGGGGCCCCTGATCTTCGATAAATCCTATAGGTGCTTGGTGCCAGCTTCAGTTACCATGATAGCTCAAACCAACAGGACAATTTTCTAAGGCCGTGCAGCACCCGCCCCCACAAGAGAATCCCTGATCTACCAGAATTTGGTCAAGATCTAAAGTTTATTTTGCTGTACAACTGCTTTTTTGGAGTTTTATTTGCTTCCAACAAGGAAGGCAAGTTTTCCTTGTTTCATGATAAAAGACAAGTAATTGCTTTTTGGAGTTTCAGCTCCCTTCCAACAGGGAAGACAAGTTTGAGTTTTTTCCTGCTTCTAGGATGGTAGCAGCCTGAGACCCATTCCTAGGTAAGTATCTGAGTTGGGGTTTTCTCTTGGCTAAAGCGAAGATTAAAAACCAGTTAGTCTTAATTTCTCCTTACCATGAAAGTGCTCAGAAATCCTATTGTTTAATTATTGTTTGTTGTATGTTTTTGCTTTTGTTCTGATCTTTTTCCCATTGGGTTTGACCAACTCTATCTGACTTGATTAAATTTGAAGGAAAGTTCCAAATTATGTGAAAGAAGGCCTCAAGGGCTCTGAATTGGCTAAATTCCTGCAACTCAAAGAAAAAAAAGGAGGAAAAAGAAAAACTGGTCAGCAAAAGGGAAAAAAAAATGACTTATTTGTTTATTTTTTTGAGCTGGAGTCTCGCTCTGTCCCCCAGGCTGGAGTGCAGTGGCACAATCTCAGCTCACTGCAACCTCTACCTCCCAGGTTCCAGCAATTCTCCTGCCTCAGCCTCCTGGGTAGCTGGGATTACAGGCATGCATCACCATGCCTGGCTTATTTTGTACTAACCATGTTGGCCAGGCTGGTCTCGAACTCCTGACCTCAGGCGATCCACCTGCCTCAGCCTCCCAAAGTGCTGGGATTACAGGCATGAGCCACTGCACCCACCAGGCCAAGGAAATATTTTTTATTTTGACTACCTAATGGGTTTGATTTACATAACAAGGCCACCTTTTGCAGTTATGCTAAACTGAAAGAGCAATGACTGCTGCCCCACCACCACAGCCTGGGTTTGGTTCCTAAATCAAGCCCTTTCTGATTTGGTATCTGTGTTCCTTTTGAAATATCAGCAATTTTTCCTAGTTAAAATATGGTAATGAGATTTAAAATAATTTTTTAAAGGAGCTCAATGGTTAAAAGTCAGCTTGATTGAAAGCTAACATCCAAGATATGTGTGTGTGTGTGTGTGTGTGGTGTGTGGCCAGGCAAGGAGGTTCACGCCTGTAATCCCAGCACTTTGGGAGGCCAAGGTGAGTGGATCAGTTGAGTCAGGAGTCCGAGACCAGTCTGGCCAATATGGTAAAACCACATCTCCAAAAATGAGCCAGGTGTGGTGCCATGTGCCTGTAATCCCAGCTTCTTGGGAGGTTGAGGCAGGAAAATTGCTTGAACCCGGGAGGTGGAGGTTGCAGTGAGCCAAGATTGCGCCACTCCACTCCAACCTGGATGACAGACTGAGACTCCATCTCAAAAAATAATAATAAAATAAAATAAAATAAACATAAATGCCTTTTATATATTATATTAATATATATTATAGACTATAGAGTGATATTTGTTATTATATGTTAATTACAATATAATATAAATATAATATATTTGGCATATAAAAGGTTTATATATTTTATATATAAGATATATATAACATATAACAGTTATATATTATATATTTTATATATTTTATACATAGTACACGGAGTATATTATATTTATATTTAATATAATACATATGCAAAATAACACATTTTATAATATATAAAATATATATTATGTATTAATATAGCATATATATGTGTGTGTGTGTGTGTATATATGGCCTTTTTTTTTTCCTCTCTCTCCTAGGACCTTAGCTTTTTTGACGAATTTTTTTTTTCTTGTCTCAGTTGATTGAGTTTTCTCCATTTACTTCTGCTGTCTCTCCTTTGTCTTACATTTACATGAGGGACCTAAAATAATTTGCAACAGCCTGGTATTGCTTAAAGAAAATGGAGAAGGCACCAGGTTCCCTTTTTGGGAGAAACTTCTGTGTGTCTTTTTTTTTTTTTTTTTTTTTTTTTAATGGAAACTCAAGAGCATAAACAGACAGCTTCCTCTTAGATCTTAAGCTGTTTACTTTTGTATTATCTTATCTGATTTCTTTTTTCTTGTTTTCTTTTTTTGACTAAAACAGTTATTACAACAGGGTTACTCTTGGGTGTTTTAAGGTAAAGAAGAGTGTAATGTAGACACTTAGATAAATGTCGTTCTTAAAAAAAAAAAAAAAAAAGTAGACCATAAAAGCATCATGTAGTCTAGCCCTATAATAGTTCTCTAGTTTTGGAGAACCAGGATTCAGTGTGGGCTCTGCCCTGAGCTCAGAGACCCAGTTAAAAGACAGAGACTAAATTTAGAACTACCTATCTAAATAAAATTCGTCTCCCTATACAATCCTATGATAGAGTTCTATAATTTTATGTTTGACTTGGCATCCGGTTTTTTATCTCCCTCTAGTAGCACCAAACTCTTTTTCTCTGTACCTTGATTGTAATTTTTACACATTTTTCCCCTAGGAGTTGTTCCTTTAATAAGCAAACTTAGGGCTATCTAGATGACAATTGCCTAGGGTAATGAAACAGTTTATCAAGAAATTGGAAGTCTTAAAAAGGAGAAAATAATAGATCTTATGAATCTATAAGATCTATTTTAACTGCCTGTTTAATACATCTATGTATTTATATGTTGTGTATATGATGTTTCACTACTAAAATATATAAAACAGTGCTAATTAATTGGCTTAAGGAAAAGCAATTTAATCAAATACTTTATCAGAAATAATAGAGACTTCATGCCAAATGCTTTATCAAGTTCATGTGGCTTAAGTAAATTTTTAATAAATAAGCTGGTTTTAAATGTATTCATGAAATAAAATTAGAAATGACTTCTGAATTGTCAACATACATTATTGTTTAGATTTATTGGTAAAGTGGTTTTATATTTATCTCTACTAGATGTCAAGATTTGGCAAGAGAGTTCTAAAGGCATGAATGCAGCCCAAAGGAAAATTATGTTTGTTTGTTTACATTTTATAAATAAGACAGTTAATATTGTATGGTTAATAAAAACAGTTAAATTCTGAATTATTGGCAAAAAGAAACCATTTATTTAACCTCAAGCTTCTCACTTGGGAAATCCTGAAACTCACAGTTTATAAAAATGCTAAACAGAGAAATAAGTTCAAATGATAACTGTCACAGTTTTCATAAGTAATCTGGGCAAACTATTTAAAAATTTAATTAATTAAGTATTAGGTTGGTGCAAAAGTCATTGCAGTTTTTGCCATTGAAACTAATGGCAAAAACCACAATGACCTTAGCACGAACCTAATAAATAGAACCAAATAAATACTTGCAAATAAACTTGCCATATAATTTAAAAGCTAAAATTACACTAAGTTAAATAATACATATTCATTAAGTATCTGGGTCATTTCTCATTATTAAAAATTATATTACAAGGAAACATTTTTATAAAAAAAGAAATGTGTGCTAATTTAAAGGAAAATAAATTTGTATCTAATTCAATGGTTATTTAAAAGTTATTTATAAAACAAGGTAAAGGTAACCAGTAAATAAAATCAATATAAATAAAGTTATAAAGAGGTATTTTTAGCAAAATAGATTAAGAAGAAAATAATTTTATATGAGAAAGAACCTTATATGGTAAATTTTTGTCTTATAATAAACTGGCTAGTTGTTTAAGAAAGAGGAATGTTCAGGACAAGTCAAGAAGTCTAAGCAGGTCATGAATGACATGTTTAAGTTGTAATAAGTTTTGTAAAAAGAGGATTTTTACTGAAAATAACTTTATATGATCAAACTGTCAATAATTAAAGGAAAGTAACTTATATTGGTATTTTTAGAGATTGGGTTTTGATATTTAAAACAAAGATATTCATACACCAAAGAATTGGATAGAACAATAATTTTTTTAGATATTGATTTACTCACTAAAATTACAAGATTTTAATTTTTTTAACACAAAGTTCAACTTTTAATGAGTTTTACTGTTTTTAGATTTCTCTCCCCTTTTAGAAGGCCTCAAATAACTCTCTCCTTCAATGCATTTTCAGCTCCTGTAAGTTTTTTTTTTTTTTTTTTTCTTAGGTTCTGTTCATTGTGGCCTAATGCTAAAAATGTTTTATCTTAAAAGTCTAAAGGAATTATTTTCTTCCAATATAATATTATGTACTCTTGGCTTTAAATTGTTCCATAAATCTGAAATTTTTCACTTATTATGGAGGAAACACTCTTGCTATGTCTAACAAATTTAAGTATCTTTTTCATTAGTTTTGACTTGGAGATTATCTAAATGGACTCCCGCTGGGAACACCAATTACACTGCAAAAGATCTTTTCTTTTTCCTTTTGGTAACTGGCGTAAAAAGTACACTTTACATTTTGTTGAAATAATTCCCGTGTCATTATTGTTAAGTTTTGGTTTGCTTAGAAAAAAAACAGAGATTAGAAAAATTTTAATTAAGGTTATTACATCCATGTAACTTTCTGTATTTTGCTTTTAAGTCATTGTGCCATTAAGTTACGGACTTTGACTCATGGGACTAAAAATGATACTAAGTCCTGTGAAATCTTAAACACTGACAGCACTTAAAGCCTCACCTGCAGACTTGGTAGAATATGCTAATCAAAATAAATTGCATTAGTAAGACACAAGGCCAGAAATTAAAACTACGCAATTCTTCAAGGTCTGGGGACTATTGCAGAAGAGGTGGGCACATTAGATTGTAAGGGGAATTTTCAAAGATGAAATTAGTTCAGTTTTCTTAAAAATTAACCATTAATATTGAAGTCATACCGATACAAGACCAGCCATCTAGGCGCCTGTGTCAGATTAACAAGGTTTTCTTGAAGCATTAACTCACTCCTTAATAAAAGGTTATAAAGGTTATAAAAATGGTTTATGGAAATTATATCTTATGGTATAGAAGATTAAAATTTAATCAATTTTCAAATAAAATCTTAAAAGACAGATTTAACTGGCCTCATTCTTTATTGGGGCTTATGTTTTGGGAAATTAAGTCTCCTATCTCAAAGAATAAATGTTTTTGCCTTTTTTTGAAATCTTTGTGTTATTACTTTGGTTAAATGAATGACTTCTTTTATTTATTTATTTATTTATTTATTTATTTATTTTTTATTATTATACTTTAAGCTCTAGGGTACATGTGCATAACGTGCAGGTTTGTTACATATGTATACTTGTGCCATGACCTATGATCCTATTTTGTAATATCAAGTGTTTTAAACTTTTCATATTCGATAAAATTTCCAAAATCAAAGTCTATCTTTGGTCCTCATTAATATTTTTGATATTGTGTCCTCTGAAATCCAAAAGACACATATTCAGTTTATTTGACATAATAAAATTATATAGAAAGTATTGTCGAATATGAAATTATGTTTAACCTTCTTTGGATTATATTTATATAAATATGTTATTATTATGTGTTCCAGAATTGTATGAGATTCCTGTGATTTTAATGTGTCTTAGTAAATGTTATCTGTAGTAATTATGATTATAATGTAAAATTGTTGTATGCCTCAGAAGTAACCAAATTTCTTTGTAATTTGTGTCTTTAACCATCACTGTTCTAAGACTCTTGTCATCTACAGTTGTTTTACTTTTATCCTTTTCAAAAGGTGTTTTTATATTCAGCTATAAGACTCTGACAGGTGCTTTTAAATGTAGGTTTCTGATAACTTTGGAGATTGTGACACTAGTGTACAGAAAAAACTTCCAAGACTCCATAGAGAGCTAATGTGTTCATAAACATTGAGCAGAACAGGAGTTAATTACATAGACTAAACTAATGGAAGACTGAAATAATCTGTTTCTGACTTTGTTTGAAACACTGCTAATTCTTTTGTTTCTGAATCCAGAAACCCTTTTTCTTTGAGCTTTTAACAGCTGGGTAAACTACACTCCTGTGAGCAAAATCTGAAGCATATTTCTTTACCTTATTTCTCCAGAATTTGAAAACTATTTGCAAGTATACTTAATTTATAGCAATATAGTTATTTACCTAAGTTCAACAAGAATCTGTTTTCTTTTGTAACAGGACACAATTGCAGACAATGGTTATTTTACCAAGGTTTTGGTTGGAATGGCATACTTTCAGGTTGCTTTAAGGCAAGCTTGTCCAATTCATGGCCTGTGAGTTGCACATGGCCAGAATGGCTTTGAATGTGGTCCAGCATGAATTCGTAACCTTTCTTAAAACATTATGAGATATTTTTGTGATTTTTTTAGCTCATCAGCTACTTGTTAGTGTTAGTGTATTTTATGTGCACCCCAAGACAATTCTTCTAATGTGGCCCAGGGTAGCCAGTAGATTAGACAATCCTGCTTTAAGAAATCAAGGTTGACTTAATAAAAAGCCAATAAAAGCTCTTGGAAAAGCTGGCCTCATATCTTGCATATGCAGTCCCTGTATAGGTTCCTGACCTATGGTAAGTAAAGAATGTCGTTTTCTGACAGGCCAAGGAGCCCCAAGTTTTCTTGGGGCCTTGGGGTGAGGGATATACCAATCAATACACATATTTGCAGGCAGAGGCTTGGCTGAAGGCTTTAAAGTCTAATCTGACATTCTTTATAGAATAAAGCTCCAGCAAAATCAGTTAAAAAAAACCCTATATGGCAAATAATTACTCTTGCTGATTTTATGCAAATACTCAGGCCAACTATAATAAAACTAGCATTTATTTTACACATAATTTTGTTCTATGATTTGTTTTTAGTGAATATGGGGACTAGAGAGAGAAAAATTATGTTTCAAAATAATCTATAGTACATTTTTCAATTTTTATTATTTTCTACAGTTTGAACTGAATTCTAAAATTATTTCCTGGCTACAAGTCTTCAAAATAATGTTTTTAAATTTTTCAAAATAATGTTTTGAAAATTTTTTCCTTCTTTCTTTTCCTTTTTACCCCATTTTTCCTATTTTGAAATCACTGGAAATTAAACTCTTCTTTATTAAAGTCCTGCAAGCTGGAGCTAGACAACATAAACTTTAGAAAAAAATAGCAGTAATCTGTTTACATACATAAACCACTTTCAAACCTGCCTACTGATGTATGGACTTCAGAGTAATATGGCCTATATCTATTTTCCAGGATTGTTATTCATTTTATTTGCTTGTAGTTGTTCCCTTAGTCCCCCTATATTCTCTTCCTAGGATATGAGACTTCACAACATGCTAAAAACGGGTTTTCCTAATAGATGGGTAGATGGGACGTACTCATCTAGGAATAAACCATCCTACCCATGAGATATTAGACAAAACCTGAGAACAGAGACACATTTTTTTCTAAAATGTTTTCTCCAAAAGATTTTAAAAGAAGGGAGAAATGTGAAAGGAAAATAAATCTTGAGACCACAAAATAACTAAGCCAAAGGGAAAAGTCAGACTAAGAACTGCATTAGGCAACCTGCCTTCCATTCAATCCCTAAACAAGATGACTACAAAAATAAAAAAGTTACATACCTTCCTCACAATTTGCTCACAAGGAAATTTCTTCTGGATTAAGAACTGACAGCGCTCAAAGTCATCCCTTGCTCATATGAGACAAATGCATATCTACTTGTTTCCTCTACCCTATTGTTTCAAGAAGTCATACTAAGTTATAAATGACTATTCCTCTACCCTCTTCTCACATGTAAAGTGTGCATTCAGTGAAAAGCTAATCAGAGACTCAAAAGAATGCAACTGTTTGCCTCTTATCTACCTATGACCTGGAAGCCTCCTCCCCAGCCTCAAGTTGTCCCACCTTCCCAGACAGAACCAATGTCTTGCACATACTGATTGATGTCTCATGTCTCCCTAAAATGTATAAAACAAAGCTGTGCCCCCACCACCTTGGAAATATGTTGTCATGACCCCCTGAGGCTGTCATGGGCGAGTCCTTAGCCTTGGCAAAATAAATGTTCTAAATTGGTTGGGACCTGCCTCAGATATTTTGGGTTCACATAACAATAGGCCAATTCTTAAGTCCCAGAATTATCTTATTTAGGAAGATAAAAAGACTCTGAGGATTCTCATACATAAAATACAATCCCTCTTTTACCCTCAAGCTGCCTTTATTGTTTCGCATTTTTCATTTGTTTGTCTAAATTAGAGTTTACCCTATTAGAAGTCTTTCAGAAAATTTCTCCTCTGGCCCCTTATTGTTACTGTCAAAGCCCCAGAGCATCTATTATCATGCTAAGACCTGTTATAGAGATACCAGAGCACAGAAAAGAAAAGTGGGCCTCCATCTTTCCAAGTTTTAATTTGGAGAATACTTTAGGGTTTATTACTTAAACTGATGTTTTGTTGTTTCCTTTTCCAATGTATCCTTGTATCTTCTTTTCCTTTTCTGACTTTCAGAACTTATCCTTCAACAATTCTGGGGAAGAAATGGATGACCTGCCTTTCTATCCACCATTGATTGTTGTGACCCAATCACTGGCAGCCTAATAACAGAGTATGTGGCTGAACTAGCTCCTTCAGTTCCACTACCAACATATTTCTGAGGGTTATCTTAGAAAGGTTAAGATCAATCACAGGTATCTTTATTTTCCTTCTCTAGTTTCAGTCATTTACTTTGTCTGAGGTTCTGGCCAGGGAAAGCCAGAGGAAAGCTAGGAAGATAGGGAAGCCCTGGAACAACTTGGTGCTCTGGGAGGTCAGAGATTCATGGTTACTTCATATCTGGACTGTCGGCCACTCTGGGGTGTCTGACACACAAGGGGCACTCAGCAAATGGTGAATGAACAAATGGGTAGTACTAATGTCAGTTGTTGTGTTTCTCCTATGTAGGAAGATATGAAACTTTTGGTGGGTCTGTAAAAGGAAAAGAAATGTAGGGACTCCCCAAATCACTAAACCAAGGAAAAAGTCAAGCTGGGAACTAGGTCAGGAAAACCTGCCTCCCATTTTATTCCTAAATATGATAGCTACAAAAATAAGAAGCTAAATACCTCCTTCACAATTTGCCCAGAAGGAAATTCCTTGTGGACAAAGGACAGACAGAACTCAATGTCATCCCTCTGAGGTTCACCTTAGACAAATACATATCTGATTTCTTCCTCTGCCCTATTGTTTATGTAAAAATGCAGATTCACTAAGCCACACTAAATTGTGTATTCTGTGGAAGGCTGATCAAGGACTCAAAAGAATGTAACTTTTTGTCTCTTACGTACTTCTGAGCAGGAAGCTCCAACTTCAAGTTGTCTTGCCTTACCAGACTGAACCAATGTACATCTTACACATATTGATTGATGTCTCATGTCTCTCTGAAATGTATAAAACGAAAGGGTACCTCAACCACCTTGGGCACACATCCTCAGGATCTCCTGAAGCTATGTCATGGGTGCATCCTTAACCTTGGCAAAATAAACTTTCTAAATTTGTTGAGACCTGTCTCAGATATTTTGGGCTCACAGGCCTTACAGGATTAAGGAAGAGGGAGATTAGAGAAAATAAAACTCAGGCAGTACAGAAACCTGAGCCTGTCTGGAGATGCATCTAGGATTCAGCAAGGTCCTGCTTCTCTCTCAATAATTTACACATTGTTTTTAGGTGCCTGCATCCAGTAAGCTAGCAGGCATGTAACTAAAATCCTGAGAACAATTGGAAAAGCCCCAAATGGTATAAAAACCTTGATTAGACAAGTCCAAAAGAAGCTAAAAGCAGCAGGACTGTCGCCATCTTTAGGTTCATGGAGATGTGGGAAGAAAGTTTTACCAGAATCTAGAAGGAGAGAGTCACAGGCCACTTTAACAGGAACAAGCACCTTGGAACAAGAAACCCAGCCAGTTTGCAGTGATGTTTCAGGAAGGAAGCTGGCATGTAGTAGGTGTTCAATATATGTTAGCTACCATTTGATCAACACAATGCATGCAATTAAAAACTAAACTTCAATTACTTTAAATTACAGTTTACCCTTAAAAAATGCAGGGGTTAGAGTATCGACCCCCTGTGCAGTTAAAAATCTGCATATAACTTTGACTCTCTCATAACTTAACTACTGAGTGGAAGTGGATCATCATAAAGGGCTTTCTTCCTATTCACAGGGAGTTGGCTGAGGAGAAAGAGGAAGAGGAAATGTTGGTATTGCTGTCTCAGGGGTGGCAGAATTGGAAGAAAATCTGTGTATAAATGGACCCACACATTTCAAATCCATGTTGTTCAAAGGTCAACTGTACTACATGCCAATCATGATTTCAAGTACTTAACATATATTGATTCACCTTGATCTTCACAACAATTCTAAGATATAGTTGCCAACATTTTAGCTCCATTTTTATAAGTGATGACACTGAGGCACAGATAATTAAATAATCAATCCAAGACTATATGGCTAATAAGGCAGGAGATCCATAATTCGAATGTAGATATTTTTGACTCTAAGACTTAAATCCTTAACCATTATTCTATACTATTTGAGCCAGTTACTGTTTTTAGGTACTGAGGGTGAGAGTGGGTGGGAGGTGGGGTATGTTCCAGCCTATTTTATTCCTTCCTTTTTTCACATTTTTTCATGTCAGTTGAATAGAGATCTGTTTGTTGTCTCCAGGGCACAATTTTAAAACCATCAAAACCTTAAAAAAAATCCCTTTATAGAGTTGGAAGCCTCTGTCCAGTGTCTTTCAACATAATATGTAAGGAAATAGGGTATTGTCATTCAAAATAAAATATTAATAATAGGAAAGTGGTAGTAGCGGTGGGTGTTGGCCAGGCTCTAGCCTAACTATACAAATAAGAAGAGAAAGGCACATTCATTCCTGAAATTAAGCTAATTATAATAATGCCACCTAACCATCTAAGAATGGCTACAGAAATTCTAAAAATAGTTACTAACCACCAATAATTATTATTTGGACACCTTTGATATAACAGAGGGTCTAAACCACAAGGCCCAATCCAATTATTACTTTTATTTCCACCACTGTCCTTTCAAAATAAAATGCACCTGCATTGTAAGTTATAAAAGACAAAAGACATAAGACATAAAGAAGTTGGACTGTATTACAAAAATATATTTGGCAATAGGTTTTTCTTTTTATACGATTTGCTCTAGAGATCACATAATGCTATGATTTGTTACCTGGGGTATATCAAAAGATATATATATACACACACACACATATACACACACACACACATATATACACATATATATACATATATATACACATATACACACACACACACTATATATATATATATATTTTTTTTTTTTTTGAGACAGTATCTCACTATGTTGGACTGCAGTGGCTCATGCCAGCTCACTGCAGCCTGGACCTCCTGGGATCCTCCCACCTCTGTGCCTCCTGAGTAGCTAGGATCACAGGTGCGTTCCACCACGCTCAGATAATCTTTTTTGTAGTTTTCTGTAGAGATGGGGTTTCTCCACATTGCCAAGGCTGGTCTCGAACTCCTGAGCTCAGGCAATTCACCCACCTAGGCCTCCTAAAATGCTGGGGTTACAAGAGTGAGCCACCTCACCAGGCCCAAAAGATGTATTTTGATCAGTGTAACCAATTTATACAGCTGTTTATTGTTAGACAAATAAATTCTTCAAGCACAAAGGATCAGAGCTGGGTGTTCTATATATATGGTATTTGCACACACATGAATGTGTATCTGTGTGTGTGTGTGTGTGTATAGAATCAACTAGGCTCTGTGAAATTTGTGATTTCATGCTCGCCAGAAAGTGTGAAAACATTTAGAATGCAGTTGGTACAGAACAGTAGCCACTTCTCAATCATAGTGGAAATAAGGCCTTGTGATGGTGTAATAATCTGAGAAACTCCATGCTGTGGCAGTCAGTGTCTCATATGGACCATTTCCATAAAAATGTTCTCACTTTTTCCAGGAAAAATCTAGCCACAGAAAACCCTCCACCCTTAACATTGAATAATTCTCTTTTTAAATATTCCCAAATGGTTCACTTGTCTCCTTGCAGCCAACCAAGGACTTGCAAATGTATCTGAAGACCAACTAGAAAGTTTATCCTAATTTTAAAATCCCATCTTAATAGAATTTTTGTCAACCAGACACTGTCTCAGTATTGCTTTTTAAACTGTATAAAACTGACTTCCTTTCTAACACTCTTAAACCCCTGCTGAAATGAAAGTGAAGGTGGATGGATTCTCTT
Organism: Mandrillus leucophaeus; assembly: GCF_000951045.1. Taxonomy (NCBI): domain Eukaryota; kingdom Metazoa; phylum Chordata; class Mammalia; order Primates; family Cercopithecidae; genus Mandrillus; species Mandrillus leucophaeus. The sequence goes on from NW_012108597.1 coordinate 1,330,448, forward strand.
GCCACAAGTTTATGAATAAATAGACTCTCTGATTTTTATATCAGATTTTGTTTTTTATACTGCTATTCAGTGTATTCCAAATGGATTCAGCAAGTCTTAATAAATTCTCATGAAAATTTCTTTAATTTCTTGTCAAAATCTAAGTTATCATTCTTCATTTCAAAATTGCCTTCTCAGTTCAAGACAGCCTGTCAGCTGGTAATGAGAAAACTAAACACATCCTAGAGGTAAGTGTATCTCTTACCTAGAGGTAAAGGTATCTCTTTGTTAATTGCTAAATTTGTCCAGATGGTGTGTTAGACAATACAGTGAAATAATGTGCTGTTGTCATACCTGGCAATACACATTTTGTGATTTCTGTTGTCAAATGTAGTGATTTTTTCTATAAAGGGCATAATCAGTGACCTATATATTAAAATGAGAAGTATGTATCTTTTAGCAAGTTTGCCAAAGGAAAAGTATTACAGAAATCTTTTCTTTTTATGCATTTCCACCCCTCCTTAGATTCCAATTATAATTACTATTATTGAAAAAGGATATGCACAGTGATGCCTTTTATTTCAATATGTGATAAATGTTACAAAACTCTTAATACTTTAAGGAGAAAAGAAACAATTTTCCACCTTATCCTGGAAAAATATTAACATTAAAATAATCACAGTCATGAACCTCTGTACTATGTCAAAATGTAAAAATGCAGAGTCAGAAAAAAGTCTTCTTTTGTTTTATAATTTAATGCCAAAATTATCTAATTAGACTTTGGCAATTCTCTAGCACAACTTTGTTATTTTTAGTTAGTCTTTATTACTTAAAAGGCCTGTACTAAATATATTTTAAAATTTACATGAATATTTAAAACAAAATTCTTTTTTAATCTTGTGGCCACATTGTAAGGGAATAGGAGAAATGTTGGCTCTGTGGATTTGACAGCATAATTCTTAAGGTTACATGTAGCACATTGAAACAGCTGCGACCAATAACTGTACTGTCTTTATTCTTCTCCTACGATATGAAATTAAAATGAAGTGGAAATGTTTATTCCATAAATAGTAGGCAACTCTTTAAACAGATAATAAAATGTAAGGGTTTGCTTGAAAATAAAGAGAGGTCTCTCATTTAGCCAAACTGAATGGTAACCCAATGCCAAACTTGTCCAAAGAGACAGCTGACCATCTTGTTAAGAAACTCAAACACATAGCAAGCTCTTCATTAGGGGGAGTTATTTCCATCTCAGAATTCCCAGGTGTCATGAGAAATGAAGTTATGTTTCACATAGTGAATTGGTGATGTTTATATAAAGATAAATTTTCTTCGTGGGATATTTTTGATAAAGTTATTTTGAATTCTGTTTGACTCTCTTTTGAAATTCTCCAGGAGCCTGCTTAGAAACTGTATGTTAATTCCTTGGTCAGGCTTACAGTATTTATTTCCTTACCTAAAAATTAGACCTGTCACATTTAATCATCTCAACTCAACATTTCTTTGTCTTATGTGTACCAATTGATAGGTTGGACCAAATCAAATTACTGAAGGTTGTTAATTTTGAAGCAGATAAATGCCTTGTTCCAACATGTGCACCTGAATTGTATTTTGTTTGAAATAAGATACCTCTTTTTCAACAGACACATGCCAATCAATAGTGCTGCATGAGGAAATGCCATAACTGCATAAGGATGACTGCCTGACATGGGTCTGCAAATTGATCTTCAAGATGTTCAATGTTTTTGGTGGTGGGGGAAGGACCACTATATGGGGAATCAAGAACTGCAAGAGCTCAAACTGTTCTTAATTTGCTTTCCAATTTCATTCATATATCAAGATATTATTGTGCAAAGTACTGCTGGCTGAAAACAGCACAGAAACGTAGACATTCCAACCAGCTTGTTATAGTAATTTTGCTCTATTGGGTTACTGAAACTATAGGAACCACCCATAAAATATTTTGTACAGTATCTTTGATGTTCAGCAAAATTCAAGGTTGTTGGATATGAAAGACTGAAGAGATGCTGAAGTAAGATCATAGAGACTGAATAAATCTGAAAAAAAAAAAAACCTTTGCGGCTTTTAACTGTATCCTTTTCTATTGAAAACAAGATAGAGAATACAGGCAAAATGTTCTAGAGTGTCCTTGTGTACACTCTAAACATTACACTTTGGCAATTCTGGAGCACACTTTGTTATTTTGAGTTAATCTTTATTACTTAAACACCTGTTTTAAAATAGATTTTAAAATTTACATGAGTATTTAAAATAAAATTATTTTTAAATATTGTGGCCAGATTGTAAGGAAATAGCAAAAAACTTCATTTCTGAGAAAGAAAGTCTACAGAGTTCTCAGCCCTACTGAATCCTGATTTTCCCTGGAGCTAGTCCTAGAGATGCCATGGCAGTCTCTGCTGGCCCTATGAGGATGGCAGAAAGCAACTGAGGCAAACTAAGCAGGAGAAGGGGAGTTACTCCTAGCTTGTGCTCAGAAAAGTAACTAAGGTACATTTATACATTGCATTATCGCATAACATCCCTCCCCCTAAATTCAGGGCCAAAATGTGAGAGTGCTTCTTTGGCTGGGTCCCCCCAGGCTACTTCTTTGTGATTCTTTCTGCTTGCACTTAATTTTCATTTCAACCTAATTTCATGAGGATTTATACATTGAGATTTAGAGAGGTGCAGAGAGAGATTTGTTCCCAGACATTTACCACACTCAGGGTAGAATCAGACCCTGTACTACACTAAAGGATCAGACCCTGTACTACAGTAGTAAAGGATGGCACTGAATCAACCTGTCCTCTTCTACCAAACACTGCCTCACTTCAAGCCTATATCAGCAAAATGGTCTTCATGGTTGGCTACAGTTTATCACTTGGTGCATTTCTTACCACATGCTGATAGTCAGATGTCATTATCAATACTTCATGCCAAATTAAGACTTACTCTCTTCCATTTGGCAAACATTGATTCTTCCTTCTTTTCCCTCTTTGGACCCAAATGAAGTCTAAATATGCTTGAATTTTTCTTAATCATTTTTTTTTAGCTAGGCTTCAACTGAGGGATTTGTAATTGTTTTGTAAATGGTACTGCAGGATAACCCAAAGCAAGAAAAAGAATTGCTGATGGTTTGTGAATTCCCTTTCAGTAAATAGTAGTGTTTTAATGCTGAGATAAAGTGGTTTCCAAGAAGATTTAAGATCCAGAAGTTTGGTTCAGATAATTTTAGTCATGACATTTCTGGGATCGCTGGTCCGGAAAATATTTTAATATATTTGAGGTGTAGTAAGTACATCTACATTCACAGATAGTGTGTTTAGAGCATTATGCAACATGTGTGACATATAAGACATGAACCCTGTTCTCACTTATTTACTATCTATGGAGAGAAAACTATAAAATGCTCTTAGAGAAAGCAGTAGTGCAAAGTGATTCATCTGAACTGTATTATTCAAAGTCTGTTTCCAAAAGAAGGTAGAATTTGAAGTGGCATTGAGGGTTGGATAATAATTGAATAGACCAAGGTAAGTTTAGCATATGGTTGAATAAGAACTGATATGGTTTGACTCTGTCCCCACCCAAATCTCATCTTGAATTGTAGCTCCCATAATTCCCTACATATCATGGGATAAACCCAGAGGGAAATAATTGAATCATGGGGGGCAGTTTCCCCCACACTGTTCTTGTGGTAATGAATAAGTCTCACAAGATCTCACCGTTTTATAAGGGGTGTCCCCTTCCACTTTATTCTCATTCTTTCCCTTACCTGCTGCCACGTAGGACAGGCCTTTCACCTTCCGCCATGATTGTGAGGTCTCTCCAGCCACGTGGAACTGTGAGTCCATTAAATTTCTTTTTCTTTATAAATTACCCAGTCTTGGGTATGTCTTTATCAGCAGCAAGAAAGTGGACTAATACAGTAAATTGGTGCTGGTAGAGTGGGGCACTGCTATAAAGATACCCAAAAATGTGGAAGCAACTTTCGAACTGGCTAACAAGGAGAGGTTGGAACAGTTTGGAGGGCTCAGAAGAAGACAGAAAAATATGGGAAAGTTTGGAACTTCCTAGAGACTTGTTGAATGGCTTTGACCAAAACGCTGATAATGATATGGACAATAAGGTCCAGGCTGAGGTGGTCTCAGATAGAGATGAGGAGCTTGTTGGACACTGGAGTAAAGGTGACTCTTGCTTAGTTTTAGCAAAGAGACTGGAGTCATTTTGCCCCTGCCCTAGAGATTTGTGGAACTTTGAACTTGAGGGAGATGATTTAAGGTATCTGGCAGAAGAAATTTCTAAGCTCATGAGAGGGACTTGGTGGGAGATAATTTGTAAGCAGGAAAGAAATTTCTATGCAGCAAAGTATTCAAGATGTGACTTGGGTGCTGTTAAAAGCATTTAGTTTTAAAAGGCAAAGAGCATAAAAGTTCACAACATTTGCCTTATGATGCAATAGAATAGAAAAACCTATTTTCTGAGGAGAAATTCAAGCCAGCCACAGAAATTTGTATCAGTAATGAGGAGCCAAAAGTTGACCACTAAGATAATGGGGAAAATGTCTCCAGGGCATGTCAAATAACTTTATGGCAGCCCCTCCCATCACAGTCCCAGGGCCTAGGAGTAAAAAATGATTTTGTGGGCCAAGCCCAGAGCCCCCTGCTGTGTGCAGCCTAGGGACTTGGTGCCCTGCATCCCAGCCACTCTAGCAAGGTTAGAGTTGTATAAGGTACACTTGAGCTTGTCTTCAAGGTACAGCTAGGGCTGTGGCTTCAGAGTGTGCAAGTCCCAAGTCTTAGCAGCTTTCATGTGGTGCTGAGCCTGTGGGTGCACAGAAGTCAAAAACTGAGGTTTGGGAACCTCCCCCTAAATTTTAGAGGATTTATGGAAATGCCTGGATGTCTAAGCAGAAGTTTGCAGCAGGGGCAGGGCCCTCATGGAGAACCTCTGCAAGGGCAGTGCAGAAGGGAAATGTGGGTCAAAGCCCCCCCACAGAATCCCCAGTGGGGTACTGCCTAGTGGAGCTGTGAGAAGAGGACCACCATCCTCCAGACCCCAGAACGGTAGATCCACTGACAGCTTGCACCATTCATCTGGAAAAGCCGCAAACACTCAATGCCAGCCCATGAAAGCAGCTGGGAGGGAGACTGTACTCTGCAAAGCCACATGGGTGAAGTTGCCCACGACCCTAGGAACCCACCTCTTACATCAGCATGACCTGATGTGAAGCACGGAGTCAAAGTAGATCATTTTCGAGTCTTAAGACTGGACTGCCCCACTGGATTTTGGACGTGTATGGGGCCTGTAGCCCCTTTGTTTTGGCAAATAGCTTTCATTTGGAAGAACTGTGTTTACCCAATGCCTGTACCACCATTGTATCTAGGGAGTAATTAACTTGCTTTCGATTTTACAGACTTATAGATGGAAGGGAATTGCCTTGTCTCAGATGAGACTTGGAATGTGGACTTTTGAGTTAATGCTGAAATGAGTTAAGACTTTGGGGGACTGTTGGGAAGGCATGATTGGTTTTGAAATGTGTGGACATGTGATTTGGGAGGGACCAAGGGTGAAATGGTATAGTTTGGCTGTGTCCCCACCCAAATCTCATCTTGAATTGCAGCTCCCATGATTCTCACATGTCACGGGAGAGACCCAGTGGGAGATAATTGAATCATGGGGGCAGTTTCTCCCATAGTGTTCTCATGGTAGTGAGTCTTACGAGATCTGATCGTTTTATAAGAGGATCCCCCTTCACTTGATTCTCTTTCTCTCTCTTGCCTGCCATGATGTAAGACATGGCTTTTACCTTCCACCATGATTGTGAGTGGCACCCCCGACCCCCCAGCCACGTGCAACTGTGAGTACATTAAATCTTTTTTTCTTTATAAATTACCCAGTCTTGGGTATGTCTTTATCAGCAGCATGACAATGGACTAATACAAGAACATTCTGAGAAAAGACAGGGATGAGAAACACAAACACCTCTTACTGAGGATGAGCAAAGTAGTAATAACTGAATAAAAATTGCAATAAATACAAGTCATGTAAAAAAGTACTGATTGATCTCACGTGCCCGAGTCCTTAAAAAACAAGCTATGACCTAAAACAAACTCTATCATGTTATTTTAATAGTGTTAGTGTACTAATACTAACATTAGTGTTATTACACTAATAAATAATAGCAATGTTAGTGTTATTACACTAATAAATGGAGTAGTGAAGGCATAGATTCCATATACAGTTTAAGAATGTTAAAATTAATATTTTAATTTAAATGTTTAGTCTAAACCAGTGGGTGTCAAACTTTAGCATACATTATAATCACCTGGAGAGTGTGTTAAGACATGCATTTCTAGGTCTCACCTCCAGAGGTTTTGATTCAGTTGGTCTCTGATGGGCCTAGAGAATTTGAATTTCTAACAATTTCCAAAGTAAAGCTGATGCTGCTGACTGGGAAATTACAGTATGAGAGTTTCAGTCAGAGGAAACACTATATACAATGACTCTGAGTCTTGAATTAGCTTGGTGTGTTCAAGAAACAATGAGGGACTTTGAGAGATGATGGATATGTCTATTACCTTGATTGTAGTGATGGTATCACAGGTGTTTGCATGTGTTCACACTCATCAAATTGTACACATTAAATATCTGCAGTTAATTATCTATCAATTATACTGCAATAAAGCTATTAAAAAAAAACAGAAACAAAGAGGAGGCTTTTTTGATTGGAACAGGTTGAAAAAGGGGGACAGAAGTACAAAATATGGTCAGAGAGATAACAGGGACACTCTGTCCCTTGGATAGAGAGCCTAGGAGGTCATTATCAGGATCTTGGCTTTTACTCTGAAATTGAAAGTCATCTTCATGTTATTTTTGTTTGTTTGTTTTTTAAGTATAAGGTAGTATATTTTGAAATCATCAACAAAAGAAGTTATTCTTATTAAATCTGATATAACATATTTAAAAAGCAACTGTGAACCATAAATAAAACAATAAAAAGTGTTTTGTGAGCCTATATGAAATACTTAGGTACACTGAAATAGAAAGATAATGGCTGATGGAAGGGCTGCGGCTGGTTTTTGGTGACTAATTTCTCCATCTAGTTTGTAAAATAATATTTCTGAATTCTTGCTTTCTGCTCATTTTCTCCATTATTTGCTTCTTAACAGTTATTCCTGGGGTGATCACAGTGACTCATGCCTGTAATCCCAGCACTTTAGGAGGCCGAGGTTAGCAGATCGCTTGAGCCCAGGAGTTCAAGACCAGCCTGGGCAACACAGTGAGACTCCATCTCTACAAAAAATACATATATAAAAATTAGCTGGGTGTGGTGGTTCACACCTGTGGTCTCAGCTACTTGGGAGGCTGAGGTGATAGGATTGCTTCAGCCCGGGAGGCAGAGGTTTCAGTGAGCTGGGATCACATCACTGTATTCCACCTTCAGTGGCAGAGCAAGACTCTGACTCAAAAACAAAACAAAACAAAAAAGTTATTCATATTGCATACCTACCCTTCCCATCTAATAAAGAAGCCAAATGTCTGCTCCTGTCCTCTATAGGCAGCAGACAAATACAAACAATGCTTTATGTTCTGACTTAAAATTATATATATTTTTTACATATATATATATATGTATATATTTTACATGTAACAAAACCAATTTTGTTGTTGGCTAGTTGATAGAAATAAGTTATGTTCCTATGGCATATGTCAGGTCACAAAACATTACCAAACTTCTAAATTAAGACTCAAAGGCTTCTGATATTAAACATTGAAATAAATGTGAGCTATACATACATCCAGGAAAGATTAATAAAAACAAGGAAGAAAATTACCCAATTTCTGGTGCGTGAGGAGAGTAAGAGGTCTAGAAGTAGTGGGTGAAATTAAGGAATAAATGTTTGCAGTGCAGAATTGTAAGGAGCAGCTCCTGCCACTGGGCATTTCAAAAACAAGCAGCCACAAATACAGAGGGCTCACTGTTGAGTGCTTTCCTACTGTATCCGTTATAGTTGTGCATCTCTATGATTATTGTTTATGAATTTTTGTTTGACAATAATTCATATTCATTCATCTTCCAGCCCACTTTTTCTGTGTCCCAGCCAGTATTGGTTCCCTCCTAGCATCCTCAGCTCCCAGGATAGGCTCTGGCCACTTGCAACCCTGAAATTAAATAATGTGGGGCCCATATGTTTTGTGAGCCCATATGAAATATTTAGGTACATTGAAATAGAAAGATAATGGCTGCTGGAAGGGCTGCATCTAGTGTTTGGTAACTCATTTCTCCAGTTAATTTGTAAAATAATATTTCTGAATTCTTTCTTTCTGCTCATTTTCTCCATTAGTCTCTTCTTAATAGTTATTCCTGGACTGGGGACAGTGGCTCATGCCTGTAATCCCAGCACTTAGTGGCAGACGGAGGCACAAGGATTGCCTGAGCTCAGGAGTTTGAGGCCAGCCTGGGCAACATGGTGAAACCTTATATCTACCAAAAATACAAACAATTAGCCGGGCATGGTGGTGCGCACCTGTGGTCCCAGCGACGTGGGAAGCTGAGGCAGGAGGATTGCTTGAGTCCGGGGGGTCGAGGTTTCAGTGAGCCAAGATCCAGCCACTGTACTCCAGTCTGGGTGACAGAGGGAGAACTTGTCTCAAAGTAATAGTAGTAGTAGTAGTAATAATAATAATAATAATAATAATAATAGTAGTGCAGTTTGGCTAAAGTTGATTTGTAATTAAAATAACTTTAAAAGCCAAATTCAAAACAATACATGTTTATTACAGAAGTATTTGGACATAAAAACCTAAGCATAAAAGTGATCTAAATCTATACCTATCCACTATCCAGAAATGACACTGTTAACAATGTCACATAACTCCCATACACACACACATATACACATGTAAATTATTAGACGTGTATTTTGAACACACATACATACACACACACACAAATAAACCTATTTTTTGAAATTGGGTTATAACATACATGTTACTGTGAAATCTGCTTTTTTACTTAAAAATGAAATATGAAAATGTCTCACCACCAATAGTATTCTTGTTTACCAGTGGAATTTTTCTGCTTTTTTTTTTTTTTTTGAGACAGAGTCTGGCTCTGTCGCCCAGGTTGGAGTGCAGGGGTGCAATCTCGGCTTACTGCAAGCTCTCTCCCAGGTTCACGCCATTCTCCTACCTCAGCCTCCTGAGTAGCCGGAACCACAGGTGCCTGCCACCACACCTGGTTAATTTTTTTGTATTTTTAGTAGAGACAGGTTTTCACCATGTTAGCCAGGATGGCCTCGATCTCCTGACCTAGAGATCTGCCCGCCTCAGCCTCTCAAAGTGCTGGGATTACAGGTGTGAGCCACCGCACCCGACCATTGTTTTTAATGATGGCTACCCAGAGTTAATGAGAGTATGGGTAATTTCAGACTCTCATAGCTAAAACTGTAAATCAGTTCAATATTTCTGAAATAAATTTGGCCAGATACTTCAAGAGCTTCAAGTGCAATTTAAAGGTTATAATATTTGAATGCCTTTTCACTTCACATTGGGATTAGTGCAAATTTCCATCCCAAGGATATTTGTCACAGCCCACTTTATAATTTTTGATAGTAGCCAAATACGAAAACGTGTAACAAGAAATACCACCCTGAATGTGCCTGATTTTGTCTGCTATTTATTTTACCAAGTTTCTCTTCATGCTGCATTAAGAATAGACTGGCCAGGCCTAGTGGCTCACGTCTGTAATCCCAGCACTTTGGGAGGCTGAGGCGGGTGGATCACCTGAGGTCAGGAGTTTGAGACCAGCCTGACTAACATGATAAAATCTTGTCTCTAGTAAATACAAAAACGTTAGCTGGGCATGGTGGTGCATGCCTGTAATCCTAGCTACTTGGGAGACAGGAGAATTGCTTAAACCCGGGAGGCGGAGATTGCAGTGAGCCAAGATTGCACCAATGCGCTCCAGCCTGGGCAGCAAGAGTGAGACTCTGTCAAAAACAAAACAAAATAAAACAAAACAAAGCCTGAAGGAGATCAAGGTGGGAAGCAGGAAAAGAAGTTACAAGAATATTGTAGTAATCCTGGCCTGAGAGAATTTACTGCTGGACCAGGGTGGTAGTAATGGAAGTGGTAAGAAATATTAGCATTTAGACAGCATTTGAATGTAGAGCCAACGTAATTTGCTGACAGGGTGTGGGATCTGAGAATAAAAACAATCAAAGAGGACTCCAAAGTTTTTATTCTGGGCAACTGTAATGGAGGCACCATTAACTAAGATAGGGATGATTTTGAGTAGAGTAGATTTGGAGGAGGGGGAAGATTAAGAGTTCAGTTTGAGGTATGTATAGTTTGGGATTTATAGACATAAAATATTACAGCTGGACAGAGCTATACGGATTATCTCTTATTTCCCCTTAGTACATCTTTATGGAAAAATTAGCCCTAAAACAGGATAAGGACATAGCCAAAGTCTCATAACTAGACAGGAGCAGATCTAAGAGTAAGAATGTTTTACATTTCTTTTATATATCCAGAGTGCTCAGCACTGTGCTGATCACACCATAAGCTCTTTACAAAGAGTCAAAGAGTGGTTAAAAGCTTTTATGAGAGCTACTTAGTTTAGCACTCTTAACCAATGTAGGTTTGTGGGGAAAATCAGGTTGAACTCTTTCAGCAGTAATTTGAGTACGTGGTTCTAATGAGTTTTAGGTTCTAAATCTAAAAAAAAAATGCATTGGTACTAAGAAGGCTGTTTCTGTCCTCAGCATCACACATTGAGCTAACTCATTTTCAGAGTTTCTTATCTTGAAACAGCATTTGTTGGCCACCAGTAGAAATAATGTCCCGGACATCCCTAAATGTTGAATCTGGGAGAGATAATTAGGGTTTTTTTTTTTTGTTTGTTTGTTTGTTTTTGTTTTTGTTTTTTTTTGACAGTTAAGTGAGTACTGTACAGGGACCCAGAAAACGTGAGTTCTGACCTTAATTTCTTATTATTACTGTCTCTTTATATACTGGGGCAAGTCACTTCCCCTCTCTGGGATACAGTTTCCTCACTTGTAAAACTAAATTGTTGGCCTGCATCCCTCCATATCTACTTCCAGCTCTTGAAATTAGATTTCCTATTTCAATTTTTTAGGAAGAATTCATGACTGAGCTTTTTTGTTCCTCAGAGCTTTTTTGTTCCTCAGAGCTTTCATGTGTGTCTAGAAATGCACTTATCTAAACAACCAGACATGAAATGTGAGCTTAGCATCTTCCATTGGAAAAGGTGAGACTACAAAAGCACAGCAAGGTATTAAGTATGCAGAACTTTGAAAGCACAGTTCTAGATTCTTTCTCTGGTTCCACCATTAACTCACTGTGTGACTTAACTTTGTCACTTAACCTCACACTTCAGTTTTCTTCTTGTTCAAAGAGGGCTGCAGATTGCCCCTCTGACATCATAGGGATATTGTAATAATTTCATGGAATAATTGATGTAAAAAAGCTTTGAAAAAGGTACATTGTTTAAAATGTAAATTGGTGTGGTATATAACAACAAAACAATAGTAATAGTTAACATTTATTATTCATAACATGTTCTCACCATGTCCTTCATTTTGCTAAACATCGCTTTGTCAGTGAGGTCTTTTCTGACGGCTCTTTATAATTACATACTTCCACTCACATTCCCATTCTCCTTACCATGCTTTATTTTGCATTGCACTTATCACCAGGTAACATTTAGTATAATTTAGTTTATTATATTATTGTCTGTCTCTGATCACTAGAAAATATAATCTATAAGTGAAGGGATTTTATCTGTTTTGTTCCCTCCTGTGTCCCTAACATCTAAGAAAGTAAATGATACATAATAGACACTTGGTAAATATTTGTTGAATAAGTGAATTCTGCCAGATAAACCTTCTCTTTTCCTGTCTAGGTACAGATGATATTAGCCTGTTTAAAATCAACATTTTTACTATTGGTCCAGCAGAAGTCAGTCCTTGTGCTATGCAGGTAGCTAGTTGTCAATCCCATTATCTTAGAAGGTCTTGAGTAAGTCATTTTTTTTTAGATATAATCATCTTTTTGAGGCCACTCTCCTATAAGATTAACCCTATGATTAGGTGAGATATCTTCTGAGGAGGATTGTCTAATGTAATGTTTCACCATGATGTTCAATACTTTCTCTTTGATGCCTTAGCTACGTAACCTTGTTCATAGTACTTGAATATCTTCAGGCCTTTGTTCTCTCATCTACGAAATGGCAATCACAGTAGTGCCTTCCTCGTAACGATGTTAAACAATCAAATACACATTGTAAATAAAACACTTAAAATAGTGTCTGGCACATTTTAAGAGCCCAGAAAATATTAGTCCTACTTGTGATGTTGTTTGGGGGTGGGGGATGTTCTTGGAAGACTCCGAAGTCTCTTCCTATTAGAAGTATACCTGACTTTCTACATGCCCATCCTCACAAAATGCCCATATCTAAAGGGTACTTATTTATAGAACATGAGGATATATGTATATCCCCATGCCTGAGTATTGAATAAGGAAAAAGCATGGAGAGGGAGAGATGTGAGGAATACAAAAGGAGGCTGAAAGTTCTGAAAGTTTACTGACTTCACAAGATTGTGCTAGGCTGGCCTTGGTGATTGAAGCTTGGACTAATTCCCATAAAGGAATATCCTCAAAGCAAGTAGTTCTTAACAGAGAGTGCTGTGATAAAGGAATCTGTGCTGTGACTTGGAAGCTTCCCTTCTACCAACAAGATTTCATGGTTGCCAGAAAGGTAGGCAAAATGTTACTGTAGCAAACTTAATGAGTACATGCTGTGTGTACTTAGGCATAAACATCCAGTCCTCCCTTGGATGAAGCTGCAATTCATCACCATCACATCCCCCTTTATAGATGAGAAAATTTTCTCTATCTTAGAATTTCCTCCTGATGTCTTTCCTTTGTTAGATGACAAAAGGAACTGCTGTGGCTTAAGTACCACCTCTCCAGATTGTGCCTGACTAATCATGTACAAATGAAATCAAATAAACTCCACTGTTACATAAGGCATCAATAGGGGGTCACTTTTTTAATTTTTAATTTTTGTGCATACATAGTAGCTGTATATATTTATGGGGTACATTAGATGTTTTGATACAGTCATGAAAGGTATAATAATCACATCTTGTAAAATTGGATATCCATCACCTCAAGCATTTATCCTTTGTGTTACAAACAATCCAATCATACTTTTTAGTTATTTTAGAATGTACAATTAAATTATTATTGACTGACATGGTTTGAGTCTGTGTCTGTGACCAAATTTCATGTCAAATCATAATCCCCAGTGTTGGAGGTGGGGCCTGGTGGAAGGTGATTGAGTCATAGGGGCGGATTTCCTCCTCCCTGCTGCACTTGTGATAGTGAGTGAGTGTTTGTGAGATTTCGTTGTTTAAAAGTGTGCTGCCGGGTGCGGTGGCTCACGCCTGTAATCCCAGCACTTTGGGAGGCCGTGGCGGGTGGATCACGAGGTCAGGAGATGGAGACCATCCTGGCTAACATGGTGAAACCCCATCTCTACTAAAAAATAGAAAAAAAATTAGCCGGGCATAGTGGCAGGCGCCTGTAGTCCCAGCTACGGGAGACTGAGGCAGGAGAATGGCGTGAACCCTGGAGGCGAAGCTTGCAGTGAGCCGAGATCGCGCCACTGCACTCCAGTCTGGGCGACAGAGAGATACTCCGTCTCAAAAATAAATAAATAAATAAATAAATAAAAGAGAAAAAATAAAAAGTGTGTAACACCTTCGCCCTTCACCTCCTCCTGTTCTGACCATGTAAGACATGCCTTCTGCCATGATTGTAAGTTTCCTGAGGTCTCCACAGCCATGCTTCCTGTACAATCTGCAGAATCATGAACCAATTAAAACTCTGCGCTTTATAAATTATCCAGTCTCAGGTATCTCTTAATAGTAAGGTGAGAACAGTTTAATACCTTGACTATAGTCACTCTGTTGTGCTATCAAATCATAGGTCTTATTCATTCTTATTTTTGTCTATACATTAACCATCCCTACCTCTATCCCCACTCCACTCCACTTCTCAGCCTCTGGTAACCTTCCTTCTACTATTCCATGCCCATTATTTCAATTGTTTTGATTTTTAGATCCCACAAATAAGTGAAAACGTGCAAAGTTTGTCTTTCTGTTCCTGGCTCATTTTACTTAATATAATGACCTCCAGTTACATCCATGTTGTTGCAAATTACAGGGTCTCATTCTTTTTTATGGCTAAATGGTAATCCATTATGTATACATACCACATTTTCTTTACCCATTTGTCTGTTGATGAATGCTTAAGCTGCTTCCATACTTTGGCCCTTGTAAACAGTCCTGCAACAAACACGGGAGTGCAGATATCTCTGTGATATACTGATTTCCTTTCTTATGGGCATATACCTAGCAGTGTGATTACTGAATCATATGGTAGCTCTATTTTTAGTGTTTTGAGGAACCTCCAAACTGTTCTCCATAGTGGTTTTACTAATGCACATTCCTACCAACAGTGTACAACGGTCCCCTTTTCTACACTTATTTTTCCATTTAAAAAAAATCTGATTACTCGATTTTTTTCCTATAGAGTTGTTTGGGCTACTTCTGTATTCTGGCTATTAATCTTTTGTCAGATGAGTAGTTTACAAATCCTTTCTCCCATTCTGTGGGTTGTCTCTTCACTTTGTTGATTGTTTTCTTTGCTGTGCAGAAGCTTTTTAACTTGATATTATCCAATTTGTCCATTTTTGCTTTGGTTGCCTGTGTTTGTGGGTTATTGCTCAAAAAACTTTTCCCTAGACCAACGTTCTGGAGAGTTTCCCTGATGTTTTCTTGTAGTAGTTTCATAGTTGAGGTCTTAGACTGAAGTCTTCAATCCACTTTGATTTGATTTTTGTGTATGGCAAAAATAGGTATCCAGTTTCATTCTTCTGCATATGGAAATCCAGATTTCTCTGCACCATTTATTGAAGAGACTGTCTTTACCAGTTGTATGTTCTTGGCACCTTTGTCAAAAATGAATTCACTGTAGGTGTGTGGAATTGTTTCTGGGTTCTTTAGTCTGTTCTATGGGTTCATTGGTCTGTTTTTATGCCAGTAACATGCTGTTTTTGTTACTATAGCTCTGTAGCATAATTTGAAGTCAGGTAATGTTATTCCTCCCGTTTTGTTCTTTTTGCTTAGGATACCTTTGGCTATTCTGGGTCTTTTGTGGTTCCATATAAATTTTAAGATCGTTTTTTCTATTTCTGTGAAGAATGTCATTGCTATTTTGATAGGTATTGCATTGAATCTGTAGATTGCTTTGGGTAGTATGGGAATTTTAACAACATCGATTCTTCTAATCCATCTACATGGAATATCTATCCATTTTTGGTGTCCTCATCAATTTTGTTTATGAGTGTTTTATACTTTTCATTATAGAGGTCTCTCACTTTTTTGGTTAATTCCCAGATATTTATTTTGTCACTACTGTAAATAGGATTACTTTTTACATTTCTTTTCCAGATTGTTCACTGTTACCATATAGAAATGCTACTGATTTCCATTAATAATTAATAATTACTTTAATAGTTTTTGAGGTACAGGTGGTTTTTGGTTACAGGGAAAAATTCTTTGTGGTGATTTATGAGACTTTGGTTTACACACCACCCAAGCAGTGTACACTGTACCCAATTTGTCCTCTTTTATCTCTAAGCCCCATCCCAACCTTCTTTTGAGACCTCAAAGTCCATTATATCATTCTTATGCCTTTGCATCCTCATAACTTAGCTCTCACTTATAAATGAGAACATACAATATTTGCTTTTCAATTCCTCAGTTACATCACTTAGAATAATCACCTATAGCTCAATCCAAGTTGCTGAAAATGATATTACTTCATTTATTTTTATGGTTGAGTAGTATTCCATGGTATGTATGTATGTATGTGTGTATGTGTGTGTATACACACACACACACACACACACACACATATATATATATATATATATATATCACATTTTCTTTATCCACTTGTAGGTTGATGAGAACTTAAGTTGTTTCCATATTTTTGCAGTTGCAAATTGTTCTGCTTGAAACGTGTGTGCATGTGTCTTTTTCATATAATGACTTCTTATCTTTTGTGTAGATACCCAGAAGTGGGAATACTGGATCAAATGGTAGTTCTACATTTAATTCTTTAAGGAATCTTCATACTGTTTTCCATAGTAGTAGTACCAGCAGTGTAAAAGTGCTTCCTTTTCAACTCATCCATGCCAACATCTATTGTTTTTTGACTTTTTAATTATGGCCATTTTTGCAGCAGTAATGTGGTATCTCATTGTGGTTTTATTTGCACTTCCTTAATGATTAATAATGTTTAGCATTTTTTCATATATTTGTTGGCTATTTTTATATCTTGTTTTGACAACTGTCTATTAATGTCCTTTGCCCATTTTGTGACGGGATTTTTTTTTTCTTGCTGATTTGAGTTCCTTATAGATTCTGAATATTAGTCTTTTGTTGGACGCATAGTTTGTAAATATTTTCTCCCACTCTGTGGGTTGTCTGTTTCCTCTGCTGATTATTTCTTTTGCTGTGAAGAAGCCTTTTAGTTTAATTAGGTTCCATTTATTTATTTATGTTTTTATTGCATTTGCTTTTAGAGTCTTAGTCATGAATTATTTGCCTAAGCCAAAGTCTAGAAAAGTTTTTATGATGTTATTTTCTATAACTTTTATGGTTTCAGGGTCTTAGATTTAAGTCTTTGATCCGTCTTGAATTGATTTTTGTATAAGGTGAGAGAGGAGGATACAGTTTTATTCTTCCACATGTGGCTTGCCAGTTATCCCCGAACCATTTGTTGAATAGGGTGTCCTTTCCCCACTTTATGTTTTTGTTTACTTTTTCAAAGATTAGTTGGCTGTAAGTATCTGGCTTTACTTCTGAGTTTTCTATTCTGTTCCATTGGCCTATGTGCCTATTTTTATACCAGTACCATGCTGTTTTGGTTAACTATAGCCTTGCAGTATAATTTGAAGTCACATAATTTGATGCTTCTAGATTTGTTCTTTTTGCTTAGTATTGCTTTGGATATGTGGGCTCCTTTTTTATTCTATATGAATTTTAGAATTGTTTTATCTAGGTATTTGAAGAATGATGATGGTATTTCAATGAGAATTGCATTGAATCTGTAGATTGCTCTCGGAAGTATGGTCACTTTCACAATATTAATTCTACCTATCCATGAGCATGGAAGGGGTTTTCATTTGTTTGTAATTTATTTCAACAGTGTTTTATAGTTTTCCTTGTAGAAATCTTTCACCTCCTTGGTTAGGTATATTCCTAAGGTTTGTTTGTTTGTTTGTTTGTTTTTTCATCTATTGTAAGAGGAATTGAGTTGTTGATTTGATTCTTAGCTTGGTCATTGTGTATAGCAATGCTACTGGTTGTGTACATTGATTTTGTGTTCTGAGACTTTTCTAAATTTGTTTATCAGATCTAAGATCTTTTCAGATGAGACTTTAGGGTTTTCTAGGTATACAATTATATCATCAGTGAACAGTGAGAGTTTGACTTTTATCTCTTTAGATTTGGATGTCCTTTATTTCTTTCTCCTGTCTGATTGTTCTGGCTAGGACTTCTATTACTATGTTGAATAGAAATGGTGAAAGTGAGCATCCTTGCACTGTTCCAGTTCTTAGGGGAAATGCACTCAACTTTTACCCATTCAGTATGACATTGTCTGTGGGTTTGTCATATACAGCTTTTATTACTTTGAGGTAAGTTACTACTATGCCTAGTTTGTTGAGGGTCTTTATTATAAAGGGATGCTGGATTTTACCAAATGCTTTTTCTGCATTCTGTTATGTGATGTATCACATTTGTTCACTTATATGTGGTAAAACAACCCTGCATTTCTGGTATGTAACACAGTTGATCATGGTGTATTATCATTTTGACATGCTTGTGGGTACAGTTAGCTAGAATATTGTTGAAGATTTTTGCATCTATGTCCATTAGACATATTGGTCTGTACTTTTTTTTTTTTTGTTATGCCCTTTTCTGGCTTTAGTATTAGGGTGATACTAGCTTCATAAAATGATTTAGGGAGTTTCCCTTTTTCTCTACCTTCTGGAATTGTGTCAGTAGGATTGGTAACAATTCTTCTTTGAATGTCTGATAGAATTCAGGAATTTTTGTTGGCAATTTTCTATTATAGACTCAATCTGGCTTATTGCTATTGGTCTCTTTGGGGTTTCTATTTCTTTCTAATTTAATCTAGGAGTGTTATATTTTCCAAGAGTTTATCCGTCTCCTCTAGATTTTCTAGTTTGTGCATATAAAGGTGTTCATAGTAGCCTTGAATGATCTTTTGTATTTCTGTGTTATCAGTTGTAACATCTCCCATTTCATTTCTAATTGAGCTTATTTGGATCTTATCTCTTCTTTCCTTAGTTAATCTTACTAATTGTCTATCAATGTTGTTTATCTTTCAAAGGACCAGTTTTTTGTTTTATTTATCTATTGCATAATTTTTGTTTTAATTTTATTTAGTTATATTCTGATCTTTGTTAATTTCTTTTCTTCTGCTTGCTGTGGGTTTAGTTTGCTATTTTTTTCTCTAGTTCCTTGAGGTATTTAACACTATGAACATTCTTCTTGGCAGTGCTTTTGCTGTATCCCAGAGGTTTTGATAAGTATTTTCACTATTATCCTTCATTTCAAATAAATTTTAAATTTCTATCTTGATTTCATTGTTAACCCAAACATCATTAAAGAGCAGATTACTTAATTTCCATGTATTTTTATGGTTTGGAAGATTCCTTTTGGAGTTGATTTCCAGTTTTATTCCACTCTGGTCTGAGAAGATACTTGATATGATTTTGATTTTCTTAAATTTATTAACACTTGTTTTGGGGTGTATCATATGGTCTATTTTGAAGAATGTTGCATGTGCTGATGAGAAGAATGTATATTCTACACTTGTTGGGAATAATGTTCTATAAATATCTAAGTCTATTTTTTCTAGCGTATAGTTTAAGTCCATTGTTTCTTTGTTAACTTGCAGTGTTGATTATCTGTCTTGTGCTGTCAGTGGAGTATTGAAATTTCCCTCCCCTTCTGTTATAACATCCTGTTTCCTCATGCTGGCCCTTTCATACCAGACTTGCTCTTCCTGGCTGATACTTGATGCTTCCACCACCAGTACCTCACCTCCATCTAAGACACCAATTGCTTCTTCCTACTATGCTCTTTTAACTCACTAGGGGCTGGAATATCTTGTCTCTCATAACTATTGAGAAATTTTTTAAAATCTTGAGTTAAAATCTACTCTTTCACTATTGAGGTGGGATAACAGACACAGATAAATGTAGATAAATGTAGCAGTAAAGATAACAAAACAATATTTGTCCCTATAACATGCTACCGTTTAAAAATGACTTAACAATTCTTTGTTCGAGTGAATGCTACTTTCTTCCTCATTAAGGAACATTGTTCTCTAAAATCACGGACTATCAGAAGATTTGCTGTTTGAAATTGTATCAATACAAATGAGATATCCCACTCTTGCCTAGATAGGAGCTAAGTCACTTTGACCCAGAGAAGCAGTCTTGATTTACAAACCAAATACAGAACTTCACATAAGGAGTTTCCACATTTATTTTAATCTTTTTTTTCAAGGAAAGATGACTCTGGTTTCACTTTTGCAGTCTACAGCAGGTATTGACCCCTTTACACACAGATCTGCTTTGCTTTGATCCTAAAAAATCATGACTTATTGTCCTTTTTCTGCTCCACAGTGTTTAGGGACTCAGGTGGGGAAATTTGAAAGTAGGGAAAATTCAACAGTTGGAAGTTGGAATTAACGTAGAGACCCTTCAATCACATATCTTGTGCCTGAGCTAAGATAAATTTTAATATTACAACTGCTTGTTGTAAGAAAGCTTGCACAATCTCTTTACACCTGGCTTGGTTCTCCATAGTACGTCAGCCTCAAAGCAGTTGAATTTAGTTAATTTCTCATTGTTCCAACTAGTGTTTCATCGAGCAAAGTAGAAACTGATTGCCTTTTATGAAAGCCTCAAAAACCATGCAGCATTACTTTTCCCATATTGTATTGATAGACTGGCCACAAACCTGCCTAGGTTCAAGGGGGAAAAATATAGATCCATCTATCAATAAGAAGTATAGTATGTCACCACCAAGAAAACGTTACAAAAGACTTCATTTTGGGCATTCTCTTGTTTGCTTGCTTTCTCTCTCTTTCTTGTATCACTTAATTTGAAGATGAAACAATGTTTTAAGCAGCTCTATTGAAAAGTTAACATAAGGAAATTAGCCCTCCTAACACTAGTAACATCAGTGATCTTGCAATTTCATAAAAGAGCAGGAACCAGAATCAGCCAGTTAAGCTGCTCCTAGATTCCTGACTCACAGAAATTGGATGATAATAAATGCTTATTGTTTTCAGCTTCTAGGTTTGGGAGTAATTTGTTATGCAGCAATGGTGAACTAATATAATTACATAGAAGTACTTTATATAACTGTAAAAGAGAATTCTTTTTTTATTATTATACTTTAAGTTCTAGGGTACATGTGTACAATGTGCAGGCTTGTTGCAGAGGTATACATGTGCCATGTTGGTTTGCTGCACCCATCAACTTGTCATTTACATTAGGTATTTCGCCTAATGCTATCCCTCCCCTAGCCCCCCACCCCCCAATAGGCCCCAGTGTGTGATGTTCCCTACCCTGTGTCCATGTGTTCTCATTGTTCAACTCCCACTTATGAGTGAGAACAGGCGGTGTTTGGTTTTCTGTCCTTGTGATATTTTGCTGAGAATGATGGTTTCCAGCTTCATCCATGTCCCTGCAAAGAACATGAACTCATCCTTTTTCATGGTTGCATAGTATTCCATGGGGGTATATGTGCCATATTTTCTTTATCCAGTCTATTATTGATGGACATTTGGGTTCATTCCAAGTCTTTGCTATTGTGAATAGTGCCACAATAAACACACGTGTGCATGTGTCTTTATAGCAGCATGATTTCTAATCCTTTGGGTATATACCCAGTAATGGGATTGCTGGGTCAAATGGTATTTCTAGTTCTAGATCATTGAGGAATCGCCACACTGTTTTCCACAATGGTTGAACTAATTTACACTCCCACCAACAGTGTGAAAGCGTTCCTATTTCTCCACATCCTCTCCAGCATCTGTTCTTTCCTGACTTTTTAATGATCGCCATTCTAACTGCTGTGAGATGGTATCTCATTGTGGTTTTGATTTGCAATTCTCTGATGACCAGTGATGATGAGCATTTTTTCATGTGTCTGTTGGCTGCATACATGTCTTCTTTTGAGAAGTGTCTGTTCATATCCTTTGCCCACTTTTTGATGGGGTTGTTTTTTTTTTTTTCTTGTAAATTTGTTTAAGTTCTTTCTAGATTCGGAATAGTAGCCCTTTGTCATGTGGATAGATTGCAAAAATTTTCTCCCGTTCTGTAGGTTGTCTGTTCATTCTGATGATAGTTCCCTTTGCTGTGCAGAAGCTCTTTAGTTTAATTAGATCCCAATTGTCTATTTTGACTTTTGTTGCCATTGCTTTTGGTGTTTTAGTCATGAAGTCTTTGCCCATGCCTATGTCTTGAATGGTATTGCCTACATTTTCTTCTAGGGTTTTTATGGTTTTAGGTCTTACATTTAAGTCTTTAATCCACCTTGAGTTAATTCTTGTATAAGGTATAAGGAAGGGATCCAGTTTCATCTTTCTACATATGGCTAGCCAGTTTTCCCAGGAGCATTTATTAAATAGGGAATCCTTTCCCTATTTCTTGTTTTTGTCAGGTTTGTCAAAGATCAGATGGTTGTAGATGTGTGGTGTTATTTCTGAGGGCTCTGTTCTGTTCCATTGGTCTATATCTCTGTTTTGGTACCAGTACCATGCTGTTTTGGTTACTGTAGCCTTGTAGTATAAAGTCAGGTACCATGATGTTTCCAGCTTTGTTCTTTTTGCTTAGGATTGTCTTGGCAATGTGGGCTCTTTTTTGGTTCCATATGAAATTTAAAGTAGCTTTTCCCAATTCTGTGAAGAAAGTCTGTGGTAGCTTGATCGGGATAACACTGAATTTATAAATTACCTTGGGCAGTATGGCCATTTTCATGATATTGATTCTTGCTATCCATGAGCATGGAATATTCTTCCATTTGTTTGTATCTTATTTTGTTGAGCGGTGGTTTGTAGTTCTCCTTGAAGATGTCCTTCACGTGACATAGATGAACAAGGCTATTTTGATGTTCAGCCTGTTAATTACCAGTCCCTTTGTGCATATATATTATCAACTTTGGTTTGAAATGAATCAGAATGGTATGGGAGCTCACTCCAAATAAACATGAATCACATTAAAGAAGGTTCTTTTTGTGTGTTTTTCCCTAAAATGTGCTGTAAGCAGAGATCACGTCACTAGGAAAATACAAAAGAAATTCTGACATGAGGGGTATTGCAGGGTGTTAAAAAAAATGCTCCAGAGCCAAGAAATCAGCAGATCTAAATCCTAATCTCAATTGCTACTAGTCAGTTGTGTGACTTTTGGCTAGAGACTACCTCTCACTGAAATTCAGCTTCTTTATTATTAGAAAAGAGGTCTTATCCATAAAATCTTTGCCCAGACCAATGCCCTGAAGTATTTCCTCTATGTTGTATTCTAATAGTTTAGTAGTGTTACATGTAGGCAGGCTGGGAAGGGTATGGGAAATGAGGGCTAGAGAGAGGTTGATTAATGGATGTAAAAGTAGAGCTAGAGAGGATAAGTAGGTTATAGTGTTATATAGTACTATAGTGTAGCTATAGTTAACAATTATTTATTCTATATTTTCAAATAGCTAGAAGAGAGGATTTTGAATGCTTCCAACAAAAAGAAATGATAAATGTTTGAGGTAATAAATATGCAAATTACCTGAGTTGATTATTGCATGTTGTGTATAAGTATCAAACTATCACACTGTACACCACAAATATGTACAATTATTATGTGTCAGTTAGCAGTTTTGAAAAGCAGAGATTCAGCTATGTTAGACACTTTACACATTTTTTGAGAAGTTCCCTCATCCCTGTTGCAGGGCATGCAACAGGGGTGTGGTTCACTTTTTAGATGCCCAGCTGCTCAAATCCCTATGGGGAGTATGCAGAGGGGCAGGTTGTGGGGAGCATTTTGTACTCTGACCCCAAAGCAGCACCTAGAGAGTTGAGTGTTTACAGCCCCTGAAGCCCCAGTGGGCATGTGTTACAGTATGCTCTTTTAGCTTTGCTGTCTGCAGGCAGCTAGTGTTAATCTGTTTAATTAGACCCTCTGCCTTATTGCAAGGACAGAGGGCTTTCTGTATCCCAGGTCCTTGCCCTAGTGAACTGGAAAAATTGAATCACACATGGGCTTGGAGGATGGGTGAAAGGTTTTATTGAGTGGTGGAGGTAGCTCTCAGTGAGGCAGATGGGGAGCTAAAAGGGGAATGGAGTGGGAGGGTGGTCTGCTCCTAGAGTAAGGCCGCCCAGCAGCCAGATTCTCTTCTGACTGCCCCTGACTGAATTCTGTGTCATCCCGCCTCAATGACCTGCCAGTGTCTGCTGGTATCTGTTGCTGTGCTTTTCTGGTCCTATTGATGTCTAGCTGTTTGTGTCTACACCCATTAGGGTCTCAGGTATTCATGGGCACAGGATGGGGGGTGTGGCGGTCCAGAGTCATCTTGGAAAATGCAACGTTTGGGCATAAAAACAGGAGTGCCTGTTCTCACTTAGGTCTGTGAACACAGGCCCGAGGGTGGAGGCCTTTCCAGGGACCCCATCCTTCTCTACCTAGCACTTCCCTGTCCCCTTCCATGTGAATGATGGAAAATATATTTTACAGTATAGTCGAATGCCTATATATGAATATATGCATCTAGATTTAAATGGAAGTTTTCTGATACAATACTTTCTTTACCCATTTTACATGAGAGGCACTTTAATATTATTTTGTTTTATTCTCTCCCATAAAAATTCCATTAATCATGATTATTAAGTTGAATTCATGAATTGTAGTTGAAAACACTGGACCTTAAAAGAACACTGTCTATAATTCCATGATTCTAAATAAAGAACATGATTCCAAGTAAAGAAGAAAGCTTATTAAGGGGATTAGATCTGGCTACACTAAAAATAGTCTATTAAGAAGTAGAGGTAAGAGTGAAAGTAAATTGCCATATCTGGGGCAAAATAATATAGTGATGACAGATGAAAGTCAAATAGACATTCAAACAGTCACTAGGCTGTTCATTAATATGTTTGATTCATTGTTTGTAAGGTAGACCAGAATAAAGAGTACTAAAAAATCCAATCAAATTCATAAGGTGTACTACCAAACTGGAACTTATTAATTTACAACTATATACAATAATATGTTCATGGTTCTGCCACTCATTAGCTGGCTGAACGTGGCCAAGTTATGTTTGTAATCTTTATTATTGTCATTATAAGGATATAATGAAAGTCAAATGAAATAGTAGCTGTAGGAAAGCTTTGAAAACTATGAAATAATGACAGTGATCACATGTATATAGCATATACAACCATAATAATAGCTTCCGTTTATTCAGGGATTACTTATTCCAGACACTGAGTAAAAACATTTAAGTGCATTTTCTCATCTAATACTCACAACAGCCTTTTAAGATGTGTACAATCATTATACATATTTTACAGATAAGAAAATAGAGAATAGAAATCACATAAGTTACCCACAAACCACTTAGGTAATATACACATTCTTTACTCTGTAGAAAGTTAAAGCAAAAATCCTTAATCCAATCTGTATGTGCACACATACACACACAAACCTACTCATCCACTAGTCTCCTTCTTTAGATTGAATGTAGTTCACTTAGTCACACTGGGCAAAAATCTGAGAGTCAATCTTGATTGCTCTTCTTGCCTTATATCTACATCCAATCCCATCACCAAATTCTGTTGCTGCTGTATATTCAAAATATAAGCAGACTGCAACCACTTCTTACTTCCACTGCTACCTCACTAGTCTAAGCCATCACCATCTCTTTCCTAGATTATTGCAAGTTTCCACTTTTGCTCTCAATTAACTGCAGTCTCTACACAGCAGTATAAATAATCAACCCCACTTAAAGCCTTCCAATGCCTTTCTATTGTAGGTAGAATAAAATCCAAACTGCATACCCACAAGGCCCAAGAAGATCTAGCTCTTGTTGACCTCTCATACCTCATATCATACAATGCCTCCCATATGTTCAACACTCTTCAACCAGACTGACCTTCCTCTGTTCCTCTCATATATAAAGTTCTTTCCTACCTTAGGTTCTTTGCATCTGCTGTCCCCTATTCCTCAAATATTCTTTATTAATATCTTAACATGTCTTGCTTCTTCTTATCATTTGAACCTCAACCCAAATACTATATCCTCAGAGAGGTCTGTATTCATCTCCCTAATGATCTCCTCCCATCCCCTTATCCAGTTACTGTCTATTACATTACTTGGTTTTATTGTCATCATAGCAGTTATCATTATCTAACTTTTTCTTGTTTAATTTTTATATTTTGTATTCTTTTGCTGCAATGTATGCTCCACTAGGGCAGAGACGTGGATTGTCTTGTTGAATGTTGTATCCCTAGAACACCCAAAATCTTAGAATATGCCCAGTGTAGTGCATATTTGTACAATATCAGTACATATTCATTGAATGAATGAATGAATGAATAAACCAAATTATAACCTGGAGAGTGACCATTAAGCCCAAAATCAAAGCAAGACTGGTGTGCTGGATGACATTATTTGACTCGTTGAATAATTCATATGCTCCATTAGAAAAACAACATATACCCCTTCCATCATGCAGATAAATCTGTGATGGGGAATTGAATACTTAGGTCAGCTGGTGAGGTCACTCTCCACTTTGGAAAGGTCTTGAGAGACATTGAAAAATTGTCCCTCTTTGGATGTAACCCTTCCTAAATTTCTTACAAACATAGATTTTTTCTGTTTATACATAATCTCTTTTCATGAAGCATAAAGCAATTGATTGGGGCACAGCTATTGATATACATATGTTTCTGACACTGTACTCTGGGCACTTTGATTTAAATTTAGACATAAATTATTTGGTCTTTCATTTATTAAGTGTTGCTTTGGGTATATTATTGTCAGTATTTTAAAAATGTTCACATTTAGAAACATAACCTTAAGTTTTGGAAGATTCATTTTTTTAGTCAATAGGTGTGTTTTTGTTTTGTTTTGTTTTGTTTTCGAGTGTCTGTCAAGGGCTAAACCCTCTTGTAGGTGCCAGTGATGCAGGAGTGACTAAGAGAGAACGTCTCATTTCATATGGTATTCTTGCTGCTGTTTATCCCATGAACTAATTACATTAATGTGTCCACAAACCAAATGCCCTGTACCGAGCTAAACTACTTTATAACATTATCAAAATAAGGTGCTTAGAGGCAAGGAAACTAGGCTTAATGGGACACATCTAGCCACCCTAAGGAAAAACAGACGAAGACAATGTTGATTCAATTAAAATAACTGGTGAATATGCCAACACCAAAGTCTACAAAGTTGTAATGGATTCTAGTTGTCTAATGCTCTGAAGATTACTGTTGAAACCATTTGCAGTACTGCAGCCACTAAAAGCCAAAAAAAAAAAAAAAAAAAAAAAAAAAAAAAAAAAAAGGAGATACAGTACCTCAAATGATGGTCCTTTCACTTTAAGAAACTTCTTCGACCCAGTCAACAAGCAAGATCCAGTTGGGGCCTGGATGGATATTCATGATTTCAAATACACCATAGGAGATTTGGCTCTGAAATGTGACTGATTGTAACAATTTCCAACTAGGGAGTCTGAGGCTCTGAGGCACATGTGCATTAAAAAGGAAAAGGAAGAAGTAGAAGTGGAAAAGTAGAAGATACAAATCAAACTACACATTGCTTATTCTAACTGTTCTGGGTGTTGCTTTCTGAAAGTAAATAAATTCTGCAAAATTTACAGCTTAGCCTATGAGTACATTGACTAGACTTCTAACTTCCTTTGACCTCAGGTAGTACTTTTTTAAAAAAAAACTTAACCATATCCAGACTAAACAAAATGGGTGCCAGATCTCAAAGACAAGGCTCATAGCCAATAGTGAGGAATTCAGAATGCTTTTTTCTGTTTTTCTATTTCTGAATTCATGCATTCTTCCAATATTTGTTGAAAACCTACTGTAAGCCAGGCAAAATGATAGGCATCTGGGATACATATGGTGCCTACCTTCGTGAAGTTTACAAACTAGTGAGAGGGACAGGTAATAAAGAAACCAATGACACAAAAAGAAAAAGAAAGGCAAGACCAAGAGGAAAAAAGAGCCTAAGAAGAAGTAGAACTTTAGCCTCTTATGCTCTTGTATAAACTCAGATGAACCATACATGTGTCTGTTGTGTCTGAGATACCACCATTCATTTGAGGGGTCTCAGAAAATCTGTCAGTGTTTCCAATTTCTTCATTAAAATGGAAATACCCCTGGGACCTGGGGATACTCAGGTTCTTCAAAGAACTCAGGTTCCTTGTTATTTTCTACTATTCCATCTGGGTAAGGCCAATCCTCCTGGCAAATAAATATCACAGACAGAACCAGCTACTCAAGTTTCTGCATTCTCAAAATAGCTTCTACAAATCAGCAAGACAATGAGCCTCTGGTATGTCCTAATTCAAGGTTCTTTCCAGGCAATAATATGTAAGCACATGATTTATAACGTACATTAAATTTGACCAAGGTCAGTGAGAGAAACAACTGGTAAGCACCATACCTTTAAGATCTCAATAGTGTGGGCTCAATTTGACTCATTCATATGTAACCAAACTGCATTTCCCTAATGACCTCATCTTTTGTCTATGACACATACTCCTCTCACACTTCTTACCACACCTTCCCCCAAGATGAAGTCAGCTCAGTCAAATTTGTCACCATGCCTAATTACTATTGACTTCATGTGCATGTGCTTTTTAACTTTATGACCATAATCATAAGGGGAGTCTTATTATCAGAGCAGTCAGGAATGGTTCCAGATCCGTTCAGCCCTTACTGAGACTTTTACTCTGACCCAAATCCCACTGCATTATTGTCTTCTCTCATGATTTTGTTCAGAAGAATGGAAAATATCCCACAGATCTCCTGGATCCTTCTCAGTTTTATTTGTTTTTCCATAAGTTCTCATTAACTTGCATACTTTTCTAAATTTACAAGCTAAATTCCTTTCATTTCCATAAACAAATGTAATACGTTTCCCTCCTTTAGCAAGATCGATTTCTCTTTTGATTCACATGACCCATTCAACAGTTTCTTCTTCCTACATTTATTTCTTCTTCAAAATCAGGCTTATTTTAGTTATCTTTATAGGCATCTCAGTATTATCTAACGCTGAGGTGGTAAAAAGTAGGTACCCATTGAATGTTATTGGCAAAATGTATCAACTGATACCTTATTATAGAGTAACTGATAGATCTTTGCAGTAAGACTTTCTAAGGAAAAGACATAGAGTGGGAAAATATATGGGGTAAGAGATGTAAAACTGGGAGACAGGGTTATAACAATGACTAACTGTTCATTTCCATGATTCTGCTTTGGGTAGGTCCTTTCTTCCAAGGGAACATTTGGTGCTGGTTTAAAAAAATCATTTTTGTCTCCACAGAGGAACATAAACTGTCTCCTTACCAGAAATTTAAAATGACTGAATCCAATATATTTTTATATATATTTTTTTTACCTAGCTTTCCGGAATCATAACGCTAAATTAAAGTAAACAAAAAGATATGCATCAAGTATCTAACATAATGCTGGCCCAAAAGAGATGCTTGGTAAATATTAATTTCCTTCCAAATGGGGGTCAAGTTGTAGTAACTGACTAATCTCAAGGGCCTAGGCAACATCTCTTCTGTTTTCTTTAGAGCATTGCTTTTCAAGGTGTGGTGCTTGGACCAGTAGCATCAAAATCAACTGAGAGCTTGTAAGAAATCAGAATCCCATGCCCCACTCCAAACATACTGAAATAGATACTCTGGGGGTGGGCATACAATTTGTGTTTTAACATGCTCTTTAGATTATTCAGGTTGGATGCTCACGTTTGAGAAGCATTACTATAGACAGTTCTGTTTTGTTTCTCCCTTAAATGTTTTACTTTGTTTTATGTTTTAACCTGTAAGCTACCTTAAATTGCTTGGCAAAATGCCAGGATATAAACCTACCTAAAATGTACAATAAATGAACTGAATAGCTTGCCAAAAGAAGATCTAAACTGGAATAGAACTCCTTCCTACAAATCTCTCCAGTACCCAAATTCCTATTCACTGAAAGTTTTCCTTTAGAAAATTTAGGCCTTTTGTTTACCATTTCATATTGTCCTACTCTTCATGCTGTTAACTGAAAAAAGACTGCACTGAAACTCAAGTTATGAGTCAGGCATGAGTTTTAATTAAGCTGTGCTGCCTAATGCTGTTCATTCCATGAAATTCTACTTCCAAACATTATTCTCTTCCAATTTTCTAATTCTCCACATTAAAACCTTCCTTTGGGTCCACCAAATAATAAATAGCATGCCTAACTACTTGAGTTGTCTTGAATAAGTATCCGATTATAGCTGCTATCTACATACAAATGGCTCTTGGCTAATTAGACTTTTGAGTGTTGCATAGAAGTCTGTTTTCTGCACACGCACATTCCAGCCACCTGAAATAAGAACCCAAATTTCTCAGGCACTGGTGGCTCCAGGTGGAATGGTCCTTAAATTGGTAATCTCTCTTGAAATGCTTTGGCTCATCAGGGATGTTATGCCCTTATAAGGCCTGTTGAAAATCTGCTAACAAATTAATGGTCTTAAAGGTTAAACGACAGTTTGACAAACATATATTTAAAAGGGAAGGCACATGCCAGACCAGTGCCCTCCTGACACTCTGCCTGTTGGGGGGTAGTTAAAGCAGCATCGGATTGCAGGCTTTGGGGCCAGTTTAAGTAACAGAAAAGAAAACAGTGTAACATGTGGCAGACACAGGCCTGCAGAGAGGAAAACAGCTAATAAAATGGCTGTGTAAAGCAAGTAAAAATTTCTTCCCTACTCAGATCTCAATACTGTTACAATAATAAACAATTATAACATCCCCTTTGCTTGCTGCACAACTAGGAATCAGCCAGACCAAATGGATGGGCTAGAGAAAACCATTGTAGGCAATGTAATTGCCAACATCTAGTTAAGTTCTGATATTTTCAAGCAGCAAGATAAGGCATGGTGAAAGAAGCATGAACTGGAAATCAGGACACTTGAGTTTTACTCCAGACTCTACCACATTTAGGCTATGTGACAGTGAGCTTCAGCTTTCTTTGAAATTTCCTCACAGAAATATATGTTACTATCATATCCTTGACTTTTACTGAGAATTGATATGACAAATGACCATATGAAAAAATATTTGTGTGTTTAGTAAAGCCTCCATTTAAAAGGCACCCATACACATAAACTCCAACACTTACTGAATAATTAATATGGGGAAGACACTGTGGTAAGAGTTTACCTATATTATCTTACATAATGCTCAGAAAATATCCTATAAGAGAGATACTATTATCCTGATTATTACAAACAAGAAACTGAGGCTTAAAATAGCCCAAAGTATATGATATTGCTAGAATTTTAGCCTGGTTGTGCTAACACCAAATTCCATGTTTTATTCACTGTGTCTTGTGGGGTACAGATGTTCTGTTTATAAAAATTAACAAGATTTATTCATTTGAGTTTTACATTACAAAGAAGTCTGCTTTTTTGGCTCAATTTTATGTATTTTTATCAGATCATAAGAACTACATAACACAGCATATTTAACTTTTGCTTTGTCTCCTTAGGAATTGAAAGCTGCATTTGGGCTCAGTTTTGGCAACCACCTTTTTGGCCTGTTCCTGATTACCATATTTCCTCCTCTTCTCCACTTTATAGCTATTGGTCTTTTCTAATTGTCATTTTTTTATGTCTTTATTTTTTATTTATATACATTTGTGGAGTACAAGTGCAATTTTGTTACATGCATGGTGGTCAAGTCAAAGTTTTTAAGGTATCTATCACTCAAATGACCTACATTATATCCATTAAAAATTCCATCTTTACACTTAAAATTTTGTAAGTTCATCAAGGTATGTCTTTATATGGATTATGTTTTATTAGTTTTTCCCTAGATATGGTTTGTTCATTTAAACTATAGATTTCAAATTCTGTTTAGGAATTTTTTTTCCTACTCAAGCTTTTAAATTTAATTTTTACTCTTATTAGAGTAATAGTTAACTATCAAACAAAACTATAAAAATTAGTACATTTCTTACAAAAAAATAGCCATCCCTTTCTTATCCCTCCCTAAGTCCTCAGAGATAATCTCCTTCAACAGTTGAAGGTATTTTTTCTGGCATGCAACTCCATATTTTTAAAAATGTGCTTATACTTAACACATGTTAGACCTTATCGATGATGTCTTATTAACTGACACGACCCTGCTATGAGTTCACCTTCCTCCATCTTCCAAATATAGTTATAACACAATTATTTATTGACTTAATAGTCATGTAAATGCTATTCACAGCTGAACTGAGGAGTGTACAATGATTATATTTCTTTGCATGCAACTTTTTTTCTTGTTTATATTTGGCTCATTATTTTCCTGGGATTGAAAGTGGCCTCCTTTTTCCACGTGCCTAGTTTCCCTTGCATCTATTGTTATTTTTCACTCATCTTCCAAGAGCATCCCAGTATAGTTTTTTCCGGAATCAACACTATCAGATTATGAATTTCTGCTTTTTAAAATGTGCTTTGGTATTTGTTTTCTGAGGGTACTTGCATCTACATCCCTCCATTTTCCTAGTCCAATCTGGACTATTTGCTCTCCAGGCTTACTGAACAATTTTAATTACAGAGAATTCTTTATCTTTCTTCTTATACCCTCCATTTTACATTTTCTTTTGCCTTAGTTTATTTTGTCATTTTCCATGAGCACACCCTCCACAAGCTTTCTAAGAAATGGTACATGGGAGGTAAATGTTGTTTCAATGCATAATTGAATACTCCTTTATTATACTTTTTGTCTTAGTTTGGCTGACTATAGATTTTTAGATTGAAAAATAATTTCCCTGAGAATTTTGAATGCCTTCCCTCTCTCCTTTCCTTCCTGGACTCAAATTACCTCATATGTTAGACATTTGATATTACCTAAAGTCCATGAGACTCTGTTTATTTTTTTCTCTCTAATTTTTCCTATGTATTTTTGTGATTGGGTAATTTCTATTGAATTATCTTCAATTTTACCAACTTTTTGCTTCGTGATCTCCATTCTGCTTCATTCTGCTTGACTTCTGCTTGATTGTATTTTCCCCCAAAAATGGGTGAAATTTTCCTTACTCTTTATCAGGTTATCTTTCATTAAATTCAAATATTATACTTTTCAGTGATAAAATTTCTATAGTTAATTTTTATATTATTTATTTTTCTGCTGAGCTTTCTTGTTTTTTTACTCATTGTGAGCAAATTTCCATTTACCTCATTGAGCATTATAATAATAGAAACACTTCTTAAAAATTATTGAAAATTTTAGAAACACCTTTGTTTATATAAATTACACATATCAAAATTTATCATATTGCAAGTTAAAACTGATTTTTAAATGTAACAATATTTATGATGATATTAGAGCAATGGTGTCATTATACATTGTAGAACCTCTGGGAAATTTCAGTGTACTCTTGTGAGACAATATTTTTATGAAAAATATTTTGAATTTGTAGATTCACTAAAAGGATCCCAGTTTATACTTTGAAAACTACTGCTATAATGATTACTTACTTTGAAGTTTTTGACTGTTGATTCTAACATCTGGGTTGGCCTCTGTTTGATTGCATTTTCCCTTAGGAATGGGTGATGTTTTCCTGATCCCTCATATGTCAAGTAATTTTGGTTTGTATTTAAGACATGAACAATGTTATGTTGTGGAGACTTTGGATTCTGTCATATCCATATGAAGAGTGTTGATGATTTTGTTTTGGCAGGCAATTAACTTGATTACATTCCAACTGTAAACTTTGTTTTGCCTGCAGTAGACAACAGCTCCATTCTCTGCTCACTTCTTTAATTCTTGGGTTGAAAGTTATTTAAAATCTGCCTGGGGTGTGTGTGTGTGTGTGTGTGTGTGTGTGTGTGTGTGTGTATTTCTCTGTGTTTTTTTCTTTCAGGTTTTCCCCTTAACTCCCTGATTGCCATGATTTCTTCAAGACTGATTCCCTGCTTAATTTGGCAGCAAAATTTTCAGGCTTTCTATCAGAGTTTCAGCTGTGCTGTGACTAAAACCAGCTTATGCAAAAACTACAAAAATAGGAGACTCACTGAAGTCTGTCACTTCATCCAAATTTTGACTCCTCTCTTCAAATTGCCTGCTTTTTATTCATTCTCCAGAGCTCTTAAATAGGTATTTTGTGTATATTTCCCAGAGTTTATATTTATATCTGCAGCAAAGTCAGTGTATTATTGACTTACACCTCCAAACTATAAGTGAAATTTGCATGTCCTTAAAGCCTTCCCAGAACGCTCTTTTCAGATGGAATTTATGATCCTTTCTCCCCTATGAGTTATATCTGTAGATATTTTATGCTGTATATTTAATTTATCATATTAAATTTTAATTATTTTTTGATATTTCTATCTCCCCAACAATACTGGGACAAGGCCTTAACTTTTCTGTTTTCATTATCACCATAGGTTCTCAAGGAATGAACTGGACAAATTAAGTAAATGAGCATTTCAGACAAAAGCAATGAAATATGTATAGATCCTGTGGAGGATGGGAGCATCACACATTAAAGGATCTGAAAGACACACCTTGTGGCTAAATCACAGAAAGTAAATGAGACTGTACTATGAGATGAGAACGAAAAGATAGTATGACCAGACCTTGCAGGGATTTATAGGACACGTTAAGAATTTTGTTTTTGTCTAAAGAGCAGTCAGAAGTATTTTAAGCCAGGTAAAGTTGGGCAGTGGCAGATCAGATTTCTTTTTAAAATCAAATGTCTTCCAGCTTTATATGGCGATTGGAGATTGAATAGCTAGCAGACCAGAATGGATGGAGGTGTACCAGTCAGGAGGCTACTGTGGAAATCTAGGGAAGAGATGAGACTTCAGAATGGGGTGGAGTTAGAATAAAGTGGATAATTTCAGGAGGTATTTAGTGTATACTAGCTCTAAAATCTAGAATGGATTACTAGTATCTGGAAAGAACTTGTATATAACTAAATATAAATTGAAGTAGATTGAAAAGCAAAATTGATAATGTACCAGTATTATACAGGGGAGCCTTTTCTAAATATGAGTAAGTAGAAAGATTCATTGTTTTTCCACATTATCTGATTCAGAAGTAGAAACTTGGTACCCACCAGAAAACCAGGAAACTGTCACTATATTGCATAAATGCCACATACCGATGCAGCCAGAGGGCATTTTTTCTATTCCCTGCATCCATATTGATACATCCCTGTATCAAGTCAAAAATTGTTTTTCTCAGAAAATAACAATATATTGCTCTGTGAACATGTAACAAAGTATGGTAGTGGGGCTGAAAAAGAAAAAAAGTTATGGTAGCAGTGCATACTGGGAACTGAAATATTTTACGTTCTCCCTGTTCTGAATGTCAGAAAATCAGGAATGTTGAGTAGGATATATCCTTTAAGTTTAGGAGAATTGTAATAGATGAATTCCTGATATTAATCTTAGAACTATACCCAGATATATGCATTTCATTCTGTTGTTCAACTGTGCATCTTAGAAGGGGATTTAAACAACACCAAGTAGACAAATTTAAATAAGGTACATTCTAATCAGTCTTTCTGTTGATAAACACAGGGACAAGAAAAAACAAAACAAACAAATTTTAAAAACCCTCCAGGAGAAAGTTAAGGTAAGATGACCTTGAAGATTAAAAAGAAAAAAAGATATCAATGTATTTTTTTTCATATGAAGCAAGATCCAGAAGTTATACAGAATAAATGAACAGATAAAAACCACAATAATATTGAATAAAAGCAGAGATGAATGAACTAGATTCCAAGACAGAGAACTAGATTACAAAGCAGGAATTACAAGAAAACTAAAAATGCATTTGACAAAATTTTAAAAATCTAACCTAGAGTCAGTAAAAAGTACTGCAATAGAAGAATAGACAAAGTTGAGACATTCTCTCAATAAACATTAAGAGAATAAGGAGAATAAAGATATGAAACAAGATGACAGAGAACATTAGATATGAAAGACAATGAATTAAACTGCAATCTAATCACTATTTTAGAAAAATACTGAATAATTTGAGCAAAAACAATAATCAAATATACAATTGAGGGAACATTAGGTGAATTTAAAGCCTCAGTATTTAGATGAAAAAAAAAAACTTACCATGTTTCAAGATAAATCAGAAAAAAAACCCACATGTAGAAAATCTTGGCAAAAATTTTGAAATACCAGGATAAAGACGAAACTATAGAAATAACCAGAGAGAAAATAGCTACCTAAAAAAAATTGTCTGTTCTTAAAATTCTACTCTTTTACATCAAACATTAAAAGATAATGAAAGGATAATGAAGCAAAATATTCAGTTTTTAGGGAAAGAAATTGAAAACCAGTAATTTTATTCCCACATTACGTTGAATGTACATAGGTAATAGGAAATAGAAAGACTTTCTCTAATAGTCTGGAACTCAGAAAACAGATAATTTATTTGTTCTTACTTGAAAATTGCTCGCACATGTATTCCAAGCAAATTAATTGAAATTAAGAACACATAAATAGGGAAGTCACTTATAAAGATATTTGAGAATGATCATTGAAACCATATAATCATTGATCTGTATTTTCAAAAATTCAAATAGAATTAAAAGACTGAATTTGAATATAAAGTGAATTATATTTAGAGAGGAAGACTCAGAAGGCACTATTTTTTTCTTGGCTTTCCTAAATAGAGAACATAACATAAAGAATCTTTTTGATAACTTTAATTGAAAAATCTCTGGAAGATTTTTTCCTCATAAAAATGTACACTTTTCAAAATATGGGAGAGGAGACAAATAAACTTAGATAATATAGCAAGAAAACAACAAGTAAAAAAGGAACTGCTAAACGAAAATAAATCTTGTGACCCCAAACTCATTGAGCCAACGGGAAAAGTCAAGCTGGGAACTGGGTCATGCAAACCTGCCTCCCATTTTGGTTCCCAAATAAGGTGGCTACAAAGATGAAAAGCTATGTACCTCCCTCACATTTTTCCCCCAAGGAAATTTCTGGTGGGCTCCAAGATCTTTACCCCAAAACGATGCTGTTAACATTTACCATGGCAATGTAAACTTATAGCTTATCCTCACAGGTGTGGGTAAATAGGACAGAATTCAAAGTCATCCTCTATCCACTTGGGAAAAATGCATATCTGATTATTTCCTCTGCCCTATTGTCTACTTTATCTTATGTAAAAATGCAGATTTGCTGATCCAGACAAAGGCAAGAATATTTTCCCTTACCCCTCTCTCACATGAAAATTGTGTATTTCTCAATATCTCACCCTTTCCTCTTTAAATATTGAAGCCATCAAAATCATCTTAGTAGAAAGGCATAGATTTGTCTTTCAGGAGTGCATCCTTAACTTTGGCAAATTAATCTCTTAAAACAATTGCTACTTGCCTCATTTTCCTTGATTGACAGAATATAAAGGGGGAAGAGCATGCCACTAAAAAGAACTCACAATAAATGTACACTGAATTACTACATCTCATGCATGACAATAAATACAAAGAGTTTTAACCTAGCTATTGAAATAAAAAATACTTTTAGGTTAGGCTAAAAATCAGAATTCAACTCCAAAATGCTTATAAAATACACAATTAAAACAAATTATACAAGAAGATTAATCACTGAACAATGCAAGAATATTTAGTGGGCAACCCACACAAAAACAAAGTTAGAATAGCAAAATTAACTTCAGACAAGTAGAATTCCAGTTAAAAGTATTATATTAAAAAGGCTTAGTTTGTTTTTATCCAAAGTGTAATCTAATATGAAGGTATAATGGTTATCACGCTTTCTTTTCAGAATAACAAAGCAAAAAAATGTATATGGGAGAAAACTGTTAGAGGGGAAGGGAAATCTGAAAAGAGCATAATTGAGGTTATTCATCTACTCATTCTTAGAATGATCAAAATAGCCAAAAAAAAAAAGACAGAAAATTTTATTATATAGTTTGAAAGTTTGATTAATAGTTATATAAATTGGATTTTCTATTCTAGAAATAGAGAATATTGCTTTTTTCTAGTGTCCATTGAACATTTATGCAACTTATCATGGAGTTTTGCTCCTGTTGCCTAGGCTGGAATGCAATGATGTGATCTCGGCTCACTGCAACCTTCGCCCCCTAGGTTCAAGTGATACTCTTGCCTCAGCCTCCCAATTAGCTAGGATTACAGGCACCCACTACCATGCCTGGCTAATTTTTTGTACTTTTAGTAGAGATCAGTTTCACCATTTTGGCCAGGCTGGTCTCAAACTCCAGGCCTCAGGTGATCCACTCACATCCCAAAGTGCTGGGATTACAGGCATGAACCACTGTAAACAGTCAGCAACTTATCATTTTTTTTCCATTTTTTTTTTCTTTTTTTTTTTTGTTTTTTGTGAGACAGAGTGTTGCTCTTGTTGCCCAGGCTGGAGTGCAATGGCGTGATCTTGGCTCACTGTAACTTCTGCCTCTGGGGTTCAAGTGATTCTCCTGCCTCAGCCTCCCAACTAGCTGGGATTACAAGCATGCACCACCATGCCCTAATTTTGCATTTTTAGTGGAGACAGGGTTTCTCCATGTTGGTCAGGCTGGTCTCGAACTCCTGACTTCAGGCGATCCACCTGCCTTGGTCTGCCAAAGTGCTGGGATTACAGGCATGAGACACCACACCCAGCTGCAACTCAATCATTTCTTAAAGACAAAGAAAATTCAACATAGCACAAGAAAGTAGAAATTGTACAGGCTATACTCTTTGACAAAGATAAAAAATCAATAACGTTTAAGTAGAAAAGGAAAGAAACATTTCACTGACATTAAAATGAAAGAAAAAAAAAACTCATAAACCATTCCTGGCGCTAGGAACTCTAAAGTAAAATAAAATGCAAATAAAATCAGGATGCAACATAGCTGACAGTATCTCTTCATCCTGGCTACACAAAATAATCTCAGGTGAAGTTTCTGCATGTTAGCTTATTGGTTTTGCTTTCATTGCAAAAGATGCTGAAGCTTCCCTCAAAAGAGGTTTTATTTAGTAGGTATGAGGTTTTGCTTTCTAGTCCCTAATTTCTAAAAACAAACAAACAAAAAATCTCATGAGTATTTCTGACAGGAAGTTGGTAGTGTTACAGTCTCTCCAATGTGCCACAATGTAGCAGCCTCTGTTTGAGACAACAACCAGAGGTCTTTTGTCTCACAACCAAGAAAATTAAGGAGCATGGACACAAGGGTGAGGTTGGAGCAAAAGTTTAATAAGCAAAAGAAGAAAGCACTCTGTAGTGGAGAGGGGGCCCCAAAGAGGGTTGTCAATTATAACGCTGAGTCTGGGGTTTTTATGGACTGGGAAGGAGAGGAATGCGCTGACTGGTCTGCAGGCTCTTTTGAAGAAAGCACCACTTATAAAGAAGTATGATAATGTAAAGAATCAACTGGAGGCAGAGGTGAAGGCTTGGTTCAGGACGTTGGCCTGGGACCAATTAGGGGTTAAAGTGATGATTCACCCTATGTAAATGAAGAATTAGCCTGCAGTCAATTACAGAAAGGTAAGCATATGTAATAGAGGTGAAAAGCAAGACACAAATAGGTGAAAAGTAAGAGACTAAGGCATGCTGAGAGAGAAATGTGTCCTAAAAGTGAGTGGAATTTGTTTACCTCAGTTCACAGAGTAAGCATTTACATCCAAGACCATGTTCATTGTAGCACTATTCACAATAGCAAAGACATAGAATCAACCTAAATACTCATCAATGATAAAACAGATAAAGAAAACGTGGGCACTTATGCACTGGTGGGCCTTCTGGTGCCCACTCAGCCTTCTGATTCCCATTTACACCATGGAATACTATGCAGCCACAAAAAGGACAAGGTCACATCCTTTGCAGGAACATGAATGGAGCTACAGGCTATTATCCTTAGGAAAGTAACACAGAAACAGAAAACCAAATGCCACATGTTCTCACTTATAAGTAGGAGCTAAATGATGTGAACACACGAACACATAGAAAGAACAACACACACTGGGGCCTATAAGAGAATAGAAGGTGAAAGGATGAAGAGGATCAGAAAAAGTAACTAATGGGTACTGGGCATAATTCCTGGACAATGAAATAATCTGTATTAAAAACCCCATAATACAAGTTGACCTATGTAACAAATCTGCACATGCATCCCTGAACTTAAAATAAAAGTTAAATTTAAAAAATACAAAGGATAAAAAAATGAAAAGTTGGTTTTTGAAAACATAAACAAAATCGAAAAACCACTACCAAGACTAATAAAGAAAAATGAGAAATACCAAAATAAACAAAATCAGAAATAAAAGAGAGATATTACAACTGAACACAGAAATGAAAAAGTTCATCAAAGACTATTATGAACAAGTATAAGCTAACAAATACAAAAATCCAGTAGAAATAGATGAATTCCTGAACATACACAAATTACAAAATCGAACCAGGAAGAAAGATAAAACCTGAACTGAACAGACCAATATGAAGTAATGAGATTGAATCAGTAATAAAAAGTCTCCCAATAAATAAAAACCAAGGACCAAATGGCTTTACTGCTGAATTCTACCAAATTTATAAACAACTAAGGCTAACTCTTCAAAACATTCGAAAGCAATGAAGAGAAGGGAATTATTGCTAATTCATTCTACAAGGCCAGCACTACCCTGACACGAAAACTATACAAGGACACAACAAAAAAGAAGACTACAGGGCAATATACTTGAGGAACCTAGACACAAAAAATCCCAAACAAAATACTAGCAAAATGAATCCAGCAACACATAAAAAAAAATAATAATAATAATACTTAGGCTGGGTGCAGTGGCTCACATCTGTAATCCCAGCATTTTGGGAGGTCAAGGCAGGTGAATCACTTGAGGCCAGGAGTTTGAGACCATCCTGGCCAACATGGTGAAACCCCGTCTTTACTAAAAAATACAAAAATTAGCTGGGCATGGTGGTGCATGCCTGTAGTCCCAGCTACTCGTGAGGCTGAGGCAGGAGAATCGCTTGAACCCTGCAGGTGGAGGTTGCAGTGACCCAAGATTGTGTCACTGCACTCCAGCCTGCGTGACAGAGCAAGATTCCGTCTCAGTAAAAAGTAATAACAATGATAATACTATATCATGATCAAGTGGAATCTATCCACTTGATGCAAGGATGGTTAAATATATGCAAATCAATGAATGTGATATGTTACATCAACAAAATGAAGGATAAAAATATATGATTATATCAACGGATATAGAAAAAGCATGTGAAAAGAATATTATCTTTTCATATTAATAACTCTCAAAAATTTAGGCATAGAAGAAACATACCTCAACAAATTAAAGACCATAGTGACAAACCCACAGCTAACATCATATTGGATGGGAAAAAGCTGAAAGTCTTTTCTTTAAAAACTAGAGCCAGGCAAGGATGCCCAATTTCACCACTGTTATTCAACTTATTTAGAAGGTCATAATGACAGCAATAAGGCTATAGAAAGAAATAAAGGGCATCCAATTTGGAAAAAAGGAAGTCAAACTGTCCCTCTTTACAGATTACATGACCTTATACATAAAGAAAAACCTAAAGATTCCACAAAGAATCTATTTGTACTAAAAACAAGTTCAAAAAAGTCATAGAATACAAAAATCAACATATGAAAATCTGTAATGTTTCTATAAATTCCTAAAAGGAAATGATAAAGCAATCACATTTACAATGACTACAAAAAATAAGATACCTATGAATAAATTTAACCCAGGAAGTGAAAGGTCTCTACGAAAAAAAAAAAAAAAAAAACCAGACACTGATGAAAGAAATTTGAATTGCACACAAAAAATAGAAAGACATCCAATGCTAATGGATCAGAAGAATTAATAGTTTTTTTCCTTTCTAATTATTTTATTTTAAGTTCTGGGGTACATGTACAGGATATGCAGGTTTATTACATAAGTAAATATTTGCCATGGTGGTTTACTGTACCAATCAATCCATCACCTAAGTATTAAGCCTGGCATGCATTAGTCTTTTATCCTGATGCTCTTCCCCTGCACCCTCACCTGACAGGCCCCAGTGTGTGCTGTGCCCCTCCCTGTGACCATGTGTTCTCATCATTCAGCTCCCACTTATAAGTAAGAATATGCAGTGTTTGGTTTCCTCTTCCTTTGTTAGTTTGCTTAGGATAATAGCTTCCAGCTTCATTGATGTCACTGCAAGGAACATGATCTTGTTCCTTTTTATGGCTGCATAGTATTCCATGGTGTATATGTACTGCATTTCCTTTATCCAATCTGTCATTGATGGGCATTTAGGTTGATTTAATGTATTTGCTATTGTGAATAGTGGTGCAATGAACATATGCGTGCATGTATCTTTATAATAGAATAATTTATATTCCTTTGGGTATATACCCAGTAATGGGATTGCTGGGTCAAATTGTATTTCTAGTTCTAAATCTTTGAGGAATCTCCACACTGTCTTTCACAAGAGTTGAACTAATTTGCATTCCCACCAACAGTGTAAAATTGTCCCTTTTTCTCTGCAACCCCACCAGTATCTGTTTTTTTTCTTGACTATTTAATAATTACCATTCTGACTGGTGTATGATGGTATCTCATGGAGGTTTTAATTGGCATTTCTCGAATGATACGTGATGTTGAGGTTTTTTTCACATGTCTGTTGGCAACATGTATGTCTTCTTTGATAAGTGTCTGTTCATGTCATTTGTCCACTTTTTAATTGGGCTGTTTGTTAAAGTGATCATCCTACTCCCTAAAATTTACAAATTTATTACAATCCCTTTCAAAATAACAATGACATTCTAACAGAAGTAGGAAAAAACCTCATAAAATTTTATGAAACCATAAAAGGCCTTAAATCAGGGGTTCCCAAACCCCAGGCCATACTGGTCCATGGCCTCTTAGGAACCAGGCCACACATCAGGAGGTAAGTGGCAAGTGAGCATTACTGCCTGAGTTCCACCTTCTGTCAGATCAGCTGCAGCATTAGATTTTCATAGAAGCATGAACCCTATGGTGAACTGTGCATCTGAGGGATCTAGGTTGTACGATCCTTATGAGAATCTAACTAATGCCTGATTATCTGAGGTGGAACAGTTTCATCTCAAAACCTTCCCTCCCCACTCCATCTGTGGAAAA
Organism: Mandrillus leucophaeus; assembly: GCF_000951045.1. NCBI lineage: Eukaryota > Metazoa > Chordata > Mammalia > Primates > Cercopithecidae > Mandrillus > Mandrillus leucophaeus. The sequence continues at coordinate 1,372,961 of NW_012108597.1, forward strand.
ATTATCTTCCATGAAACTGGTCACTGGTGCCAAAAAGGTTGGCAGCTGCTGCCCTAGAAAGCCAAAGAAATCCTGAGAAAAAGGAACAAAGTTACATGCTTCATAATACCTTACTTCAAAATATACTACAAAGCTATAATAACCAAAACAGAATGGTATTGGTATGAAAATAGACACATCATTTCATGGAACAGAATAGAGGACCCAGAAAAAATTCATGTATTTATAGTCAATTGATTTTTGACAAAGGTGCCAAGAACATATATTGAGGAAAAGGCATCTTGTTTAATAAATGGTGCTGAGCAAAGTTGATATTCATATGCAAAATAATGAACGAGACCCTGTCTCATATTACGTTTAAAAATCAATTAAAAAACTGATTAAAGGCATAAATGAAAGACATGAAACTATAAAACTACTACAAGAAAACACAGGGGAAATACCTTAGGCTACTTGTCTAAGCAAACTTAAGACCTGAAAAGTACAAACTTGAGACCTTAATAAAAATAAAAATAGACAAGCAGGTACATATGAAACTAAAATCTTCTGCACAGAAAATGAAACAATCGACAGAATTAAGAGACTAACTGTAGAATGGGGGAAAGATATTTTCAAACTATTAATGTGACAAAGGACTATTATACAGAATATACAAGGAATTCAAACAACTCAATGGCAAAACAACCAAATAATACTATTAAAAGTGGGCAAAGGATCTGCAAAGACATCTCTCAAAAGAAGACATATAAAAGGCCAACAGGTGCCTTAAAAGAAGTTAAACATGACTAATCATCAAGGAAATGCAAATCCAACTAATAATGAGAGAGCACGCTACCCCAGTTAGAATGACTGTTATCAGAAAGACAAAACATGTAAAATTCTGGACAGGATGCACAGAAAAGGTAATACATACTGTTTTTAGGAATTCACATTAGTACAGTCATTATGAACCAGATTATGGAGGTTTCTTAAAAAACTGAAAATGGAACTACCATATAATCTATCAATCTCAGTACTGGGTATTTATCCAAGGTAAAGAAAATCGGTATATTAAAGGGATTCCTGCACCCCCACATTTACTGTAGCACTATTCACAATAGTTAAAATATGGATTCAACCTCTATTTTCATCAACAGATGAATGGATACAGAAAATGTGGTAAATAATGCATAATATAATACTATTTAGCCATATAAAAGAATAAAATTCTGTCATTGGCAACAATATGAATGTAACTGGAGGTCATAATTTTAAGCGAAATAAGCCAGGCATAGAAAGACAAACATTGTGTGTTCTCACTCACATGTGGGAGATAAAACTCGTCCCTCTAATGGAGGCAGAAGAGTAGAATGATAATTACCAAAGGGTGAGATGTTTGTAAGAGGTAGAATGAAGAGAGGTTAGGTAATGGGTACAAACATACATTTAAACACAAATAATACATTCTAGTGTTCTATAGTACAGTAAGGTGACTACAATTAACAATATTTTATATATTTCAAAATAGCTGAAGGAGAAAATTTGGAATTTTTCCAACACAAAGGAATGATAAATGTTTAATGTGATGGATATCCTAAATACCTTGATGTGATTATTACACATTGTATGAATGTAGCAAAATTCCACATGTATGCATGCCATAAACATGTAAAAACATTATGTATCAATAAAAAAAAAAGTCAACTAGGGGGTTGGGGAAATGACAGGATGAAGTGCAGATTGTGAGAAAATATTCTCACTGCATTACACATATATGGAGTAACCTCACTGAAGGTAGTTGAGGGAAAGGTGCTGACCAAAGTAACTTTAGAAATCACTAAAAACTTGTAAAGCAAGACCACATATTATGACAAAAGGAATAATCCATGTATCAGTCAGGATTCTCTAAAGGGACAGAACTAATAGGGTAGATGAATATATGAGGGTGGGTTTATTAGGAGTGTTGACACATGATCACAAGGTGAAATCCCACAATAGGCTGTCTGCAAGATGAGGAGCCAGGAAGCCAGTGGAAGTTCCAAAACTTCGAAAGTCGGGAAGCTGATAGTGCAGCCTCCAGTCTGTGGCCAAAGGCCTGACAGCCCCTGACAAATCACTTGTGTAAGTCCAATAATCCAAAACCTGAAGAACTTGGAGTCTGATGTTCCAGAGCAGGAAGCATCCAGTATGGGAAAAAGATGGAGCCCAGAAGATTTAGCCAGTCTAGTCTTTCCATGTTCTGCCTGCTTTTATCCTACGCACACTGGCAGGTGATTACATAGTGCCTACCCAGGTTTAGGGTGGGTCTGTCTCTCTCAGTCCACTGACTCAAATGTTAATCTTCTTTGGCAACACGCTCACAGACACCCAGGAATAATACTTTGCATCCTTCAATCTAATCAAGTTGATACTCAATATTAACCATCACAATCCATAAGCACTATAGTCTAGTTAGTAAAGTTGTTTCTTATGGGGTTATAAGTTGACAATTCTGAAACTGCTGTACATGTATAAACAAAATAAATAAGTAAATGGATGGCAGATAGTAGGAGCCAGGCTTCCTACCTTTAGAAAAGGAGGTTACAGGTAAGTAAGAGGGAAAGACTAGAATAAACCACATGGCACTGGAATAGGGCAGAGACGTCAGTATAAACTCATGTATAGTTTAATATAATACAGATGAGAGGGCCTAGAAACAGTGGCTCTGCAGTAGCAATGAGTACATTCTGAATTAAGATCTCAGTTTCTAAATATTATTTTCCAATAAAAGAACCCAGGGCTCCTTGGAGACATAACTTATTTTAGGATGGAGACAGGGAATATACAAGATGACAATGCAGCATCTTGTAGTACTTGAAAGTTATGAAATTCTCAAGAACAACAAAAAGTGATAGAGGCATGCCAAAGGGATTGAGGCACCATGATGAAAATGCTCCCAATACAAAAGTTGGAAGAATTCAAGCAAAATAATAATAATGTGTAATGCTATCGGATTATAACATAATATATGAAGTAATTTTCCATTATTTCATATTGATACAAATAAAATGATCAAAAAGTAAAAAAAATGAGAGAGGAGGAAAATCTCCTGTACATAACAATTACAAATAATTTGTACACTGCTATTTCTCTTCAAGGAAGTAGACTTTAGCAACTATCTCCCACAACCACTCAAGTGGAAATTATACTTAGTGACTTGCTTACAAAAAGTAGAGTATAAATGGGGGGAATACAACAACTTTACATTAAAAATGTAGTGACACTATGTCAGTAAAACGATCAAAGTTAACATGATCAGTTGTAATTCAGTAACCCTGATGCAATAAGAATGGACTTGTATTAGGATTCTCAAGATAAACAAAATCAAGAGGCTCTGTGTGTGTGTGTGTGTGTGTGTATGCACGTGTGTAGATGTGCTTGTATGTGTAATTTGTTATAAGGACCTGGCTCTCATGATTATGGAGACTGACAAGTCTAAATATGCAGTGTGGGCTGGGAGACTTGAGACCCAGGAAAGCCCATAGTGCAGTTACAGTACACAGGAGGGTAACCTGGAGACCTAGGAAAGACAATGATGCTCAAGAAATCTGAAGTCAGTCCGCTAGGAAATTTTATCTTGCTCAAGGAAGCTGGTCTTTTATTCTATTCAGGACTTTTACTGATAACTAGGTCATACTTCTAACTAATCATAATTCAACTATCCTAGATAAAACCAAATATACATTAACCATTCCCTTTCCCCAGAAAAGGATGAAAAGTTTTTAAATGTTATGTATTTTTCTCCTTAATAGTCTGTAACTTTAACAGTATAAAGTTAACAATACTTAAATACTATATTAACTCAATTCATTTTATGTTATATGATCGAGGGCTAGGAGAAGAAAGAAAAAAATAGATGTTTGTAGGTGTATGTTCTTATTTCTGGGTTCTCTATTCTGTTCCATTGGTCTATGTGCCTGTTCTTGTATCAGTACCATGTTGTTTTGGTTGCTATAGCCCTCTAGCGTAGTTTTCAGTCAGGTAATGTGATACCTTTAGGTTTGTTCTTTTTGCTTAGGATTGCCTTGGCTATTCAGGTTCATTTTTGTTTCATATGAATTTTAAAATAGCTTCTTCTTCCTCTAGTTCTGTAAAGAATGTCAATGGTAGTTTAATGGGAATAGCACTGAATGTATAAATTGTTTTGGGCAGTATGGTCATTTTCACAATATTGATTCTTCCTATCCATGAGCATGGACAGTTTTTCCATTTGCTTGTGTCCTCTCTGATTTCCTTGAGCAGTAATTTGTAGTTCTCCTTGTAGAGATCCATCACTTCCCTTGTTACATGTATTCCTAGGATTTTATTCTTTTTGTGGCAATTGTAAATGGGGTTGCTTTTCTGATTTGGCTATCGGCTTGACTGTTGCTGGCTGATAGGAATGCTAGTGACTTTTGCACATTGACTTTTGTATCCTGAGCCTTTGCTGAAGTTACTTATCAGCTTAGGAAGCCTTTGGGCTGAGACGACGGAGTTTTCAAGATATAGGATCATGTCATCTACAAACAGGGATAGTTTGACTTCCTCTCTTTTTATTTGGATGCCCCTTATTTCTCTCTTTTGCCTGATTGCCCTGGCCAGAACTTCCCATACCATGTTGAATAGGAGAAGTGAAAGAGGCCATCCTTATTCTGTGCTGGTTTTCAAGGGGAATGCTTCAAGCCTTTGCCCATTCAGTATGATAATGGCTGTGAGTCTGTCACAGATGGCTCTTAATATTTTGAGGTATGTTCTTTTAATATCTAATTTATTGAGAGTATTTAACATGAAGTAATGTTAAGTTTTATCAATAGTCTTTCCTGTATCTATTGAGATAATCATGTGGCTTTTGTCTTTAGTTCTGTTTATGTGACAAATCACATTTATTGATTTGCATATGTTGAACCAACCTTGCATCCTGGGGATGAAGCCTACTTGATAGTGGTGGATCAGCTTCTTGATATGCTGCTGGATTTGGTTTGCCAATATTTTGTTGAGGACTTTTGCATTGATATCCACCAAGGATATTGGCCTGAAATATCAAGGATATTTCTTTTTTTGTTGTGTCTCTGCGAGGTTTTAGTATCAGGATGATGCTGGCTTCATAGAATGAACTAGCAAGGAGTCCATCCTTTCCCCCCACCTTTTTTTTGGAATAGTTTCAGTAGGAATGGTACCAGCTCTTCCTTGTACAACTGGTAGAATTCAGCTCTGAATCCATCTGGCCTAAACTATTTTGGTTTGGTGGGCTATTTATTACTGCCTCAATTTCAGAAATCATTATTGGTCTGTTCAGGGATTTAATTTCTTACTGGCTCAGTCTTGGGAGGATGTATGTGTCCAGGAATTTGTCCATTTCTTCTAGATTTTCTAGCTTGTGTGCATAGAGGTATTTATATTTGCTGATGGTTTTTTGTGTTTCTGTGGGTCAGTGGTGATATCTCCCTTATGATTTCTGATTTTGTTTATTTGAATTGTTTCTCTTCTCTTCTTTATTAGTCTAGCTATTGGACTATTCTATTAATTTTTTCAAAAAACAGCTCCTGGACTCATTGATCTTTGGAATGGTTTTTCTCATCTTTCTCTCCTGCTCTGCTCTGATTTTGGTAATTTCTCCTCTTCTGCTAGGTTTGGGGATTGTTTGCTCTTGGTTCTCCACTTCTTTTAGTTGTGATGTTAGGTTGCCAACTTGAGATCTTTCAAGCTTTTTGATGTGGGCATTTAGTGCTATAAATTTTCCTCTTAACACTGCCTTAGCTATGTCCCAGGGATTCTGGTACATTGTATCATCTGATCTACAAACCTCACAAAAACAAGCAATGGGAAGAAGATTCCCTATTTAATAAATGGTCCTGGAATAACTGACTAGCCATATGCAGAAAAATCAAACTGGACTCCTTTCTTCTACCATATACAACAATCAAGTCAATATGGGTTAAAGACTTAACTGTAAAACCACAAACTGTTAAAACTCTAGAAGAAAACCTAGGCAATACCATTCAGGACATAGGCATGGGCAAAGATTTCATGACCAAGATGCCAAAAGCAATTGGAACAAAAGCAAAAATTGAGAAATGTAATCTAATTAAGCTCAAGAGGTTCTTCACATCAAAAAACAAAAAACAAACAAACAAACAAACAAAACTATCAATAGAGTAAACAGATGATCTACAGAATTGGAGAAAAATTTTACAAACTATACATCTGACAAAATTCTAGTATCTAGCATCTATAAGGAACTCAAACACATTTACAAAGAAAAACAACCCCATTAAAAAGTAGGCAAAGGACAAGAACAGACACTTCTCAAAAGAAGACATATATGTGGCCAAAAAGCATATAAAAAAAAGTTCAACATCACTAATAATTAGAGAAAAGCAAATCAAAACCACGGTGAGATACCATCTCACGCCATTCAGAATGGCTATTACCAAAGTCAAAAAATAGGCTGGGTGCAGTGGCTCACGCCTGTAATCCCAGCACTTTGGGAGGCCGAGGTGGGCGGATCACTAGGTCAGGAGATCGAGACTCTTCCAGACAACATGGTGAAACCCCATCTCTACTAAAAATACAAAAATTAGCTGGGCTTGGTGGCACGTGCCTGTAATCCCAGCTACTCGGGAGGCTGAGGCAGGAGAATCACTTGAACCAGGGAGTCAGAAGTTGCAGTGAGCCAAGATCGTGCCACTGCACTCCAGCCTGGTGACAGAGGGAGACTCTGTCTTGGGAAAAAAAAAAAAAAAAAAAAAAAACAAGTCAAAAAATAATAGGTGCTAGTGAGGTTGTAGAGAAAACAAAATGCTTTTAAAATTTGGTGGAAGTGTAAATTAGTTCAACCACTGTGGACGACAGTGTGGCAAATCCTCAAAGACCTGAAGACAGAATACTATTCAATGCAGCAATCCCATTACTGGGTATATACCCAAAGGAATATAAATTGTTCTATCATATATACATGTGCATGTGTATGTTCCTTGCAGCACTGTTCACAGTAGCAAAGGCATGGAATCAACCTAAGTGCTCATCAGTAAAACATATAAAGAAAATGTGGTATGTTTATACCATGGAATACTATGCAGCCATAAAAAAGAACAAGATCATGTCCTTTGCAGGAACATGAATGATGCTGGAGGCCATTATTCTTAGCAAACTATCACAAGAACAGAAAACCAAAGACCACATGTTCTCACTTATAAGTGGGAGCTGAACAATGAGAACACATGGACACATAGAAGGGAGCAACACACATGGGGCCTTTTGGAGTGCAGAGGGTGGGAGGAGGGAAGGATCAGGAAAATTAACTAATGGATACTAGGCTTAATAACTGAGTGATAAAATAGTCTGTACGACAACCCCCCATGACACACATTTACCTATGTAACAAACCTACACACTCTGCACATGTACACTTGAACTTAAAATTTAAAAAAAAGAAAAAAAATAGATGTCTGATACACACACACATTAAAAACAAACAAAGAGCAAACACTCATAACAACCGCAGTCTTCATTTCTGTGACTGGTCATACGATCATAGCTGGTATTTACAAGTAAATTTTCCCACTCCTCATTCAGTATCCTTTTTGATTTCAGCAATAATCTCAACTGGCTGTTTTTCTTCAAATCTTCATTTCTGAATGGTCTGGACCATATGTAGTTTACCTGAGTTGGATTACTGTAGTTTTTTATTGACTTTTGGCACAAGGCATGGTAATACTAAGACACATTGTAAGGGAACTCTTATATTCCCGACATACTCTTTCTTACCTCCATTGTGGAGTAGCAGTCCAATTTATCCTTGGTAGTCAGGATCAACAACCTCAGCCAGCATAGTAACTTTCTTCTTCTTTGCCTGTTGATTCAGAAGCATGTGGAGCCCAAAGTTACTGTTGCTCACTTAGCTTCCAGTTCAATATAAGTATTGTTGCTTTTCATAGTAGAAGCATTTCTCCCTTTTGAACTAAGATCTCTAGGCCAACACTGCATAATGTGTTAATATGAATGAAAATTATGACACTGAGATATAAAATACAGTGCAACATGGGTGAGGGTTATGGGCATTTGGACCACTTATTCATGTAACTTATGTATTCAAGTTCTGCTTAGGCCTTATCAGCTATACACCACTTCTATTCGATGATAAAATATTCCTGGGCATGCTCAACTTTATGGATTGGTGGGTCAGATAACACCAAGTTCATGATACGTGGCTCAGGTCACATGGTAACTTGATAATCCATGATCAAGTGTGCAGTTTCTAGTAAAGCCCAATAGCAGGCCAAGAGCTGTCTCCCAAAAGGAGAGTAGTTATCTTCAGAAGAGAGGAGGGCCTTGCTCCAAAATACTAAAAGCCTGCAGTACAATTTACCTATTGGGGGTTGGCAAAGGCTCCAAAGAGCAACTCCATATTCCACTGACACTTCATGCACTATTGGATCTGCTGGACCATGAAGTCCAAGAAGTGGAGCAGCTTGTACGGCAGCCTGGAATTGTTGCAAAGCCTTTTCTTTTTCTGATCCCCACACAAAACTGGCAGCTTCTCAAGTCACTAGGTAAATGGGCTGGGGCAGCCTGCCGAAATGAAGAATATGTTGCTGCTAAAAGTCAAAAAAGACCACTAGGTATTGCGCCTCCTTTTTAGTTATAGGAGTGGCCAGATGCAACAATTTAGCCTTCATCTTAGAAGGACTATCTTAATATTTCCTACAACCCTGGACTCCTAGAAATTTCACTGTGGTAGAAGGTACCTCAATTTTTGTCAGATTTATTCCCACTCCCTGGCATGTAAATATCTTACTCATCAATTGAGAGTAGTTACTACTTCTTGCTTACTAGACCCAGTCAGCATAATGTTATCAATGTATTGGATGGGTGTAATAGCTAGTGGAAGTAAAAGGTGATCAAGATCCCTTTAATTAAATTATCAGGTGTACCTAGAGAGTGGCTATGCCCCTAAGGTAAGACAGTGATGGTGTATTGTTGGTCTTTTCAGTTGAAAGCCAGCTGCTTCTAATGGTCTTTATTAACATGATAGAGAAAAATATATTTGCCATACAAATAGCTTCACACTAGGTAACAGAATATGTGTTGATTTTATCTAGCAATAAATTTCTTCTGGTAAAGTAGCTGTAATTGGAGTCACCATTTGATTAAATTTTCCACAAGCCGCTGTCATTCTCCAATACCAATCTGTCTTCAGCACAGGCCAATAACAAGTTGAATGGGAATGAGGAGGCAATAACCATCCCTGCAACTTTCAGGTTCTTATTCCAACTTTCAGGATCCCATTTCTTTCCAATAAGTGCTCTAACTTTAATAAAAGACACCTTGAGAGGCCGAAAATTCAGTTTGCGTTGTAATTTAACCACTTGTAGAATGAAATTTAGAATTTTGTTTTCAGCAATTTTAGCTCTGCAGCTACAGGAGATAAGTATCTTTTTCAGGAAAGAAATGTGAACTTTAAGGTGATTTATGCTGAGGTTGAGCTGGAAATTTGAATTATACAGCTTTATCCCCCATGTGTCCATCGACATTAGAAGCAACAAGCCAATCTCATTGTGCTTGTTAGTTTGATAAAAATGTTTAAAATTATCATATACACAGACACTCAGATCCCTGATTATTATGTTTCATTATGAGTATTTAATGGCAATATTTTGTTTATCTATATTGCCAGATGATGCCATACACTGTTGGTGTTTTCTTTATTACCGGCAATAGAGTTATTAGTATCTTTAAATCTATTAAGATTACAGAGCCAGTTTTGTGGATTTCTGAAATCCACAAAACCCAGATTTCAGAAAACTCATCCTTAATATTATGTTCCTTTAGAAATACTTCTGGTACCAAAATTTTTATTACTTCTGGTTCTCCAGAGAAACAGAACCAATAGCATCAATAAGATAGATTATAATGAGTTGGCTCACATAATTATGCAGACCAGCAAGTCTAAATCTGCAGTGTTTGTTGGCAGGCAGAGACCCTGGAGAGCAAATGGTGCGGATGAAGTCTGAAGGAAGTCTGCTGGAAAATTCTTTCCTGCTAAAGAAATCTAGTCTTTTTGTTCAATTCAGGCCTTTAACTGATTGGGTGAAGCCAATGCACATTACGGAGGGCAATCTGGTTACCCAAACTTCACTAATTTAAATGTTAATCTCGTCCAAAAACACCCTTCAAGTTGACACATAAAATTAACTATCCACAAAGTCTTTACCTCAATAGTTTTCAATCCCCAAACTCATAACCCCAGTCTAATTATAAGAAAAAGTCAGACAAATTCAAATAAAAGGACACTCTATAAAATTAGAGCAGTACTCCTCTAAACTGTCAAGGCCATCAAAAACAAGGAAAGTCTCAAAAACTGTCACAGCCATGAGGAGTCTAAGAAGTCATGACCACTCAATGTAATACGGTATCCTGCAATATAAGAATAGCCATTAGGTATAAACTTTTAAAAACCTGAATAAACTATGGACGTTAGTTAAAAATAATTGTGGCAAATAAAACATAGTAATATAAGCTGTCAATAATAGAGGAACTGAGTGTGAGGTTAAAAATTAAATTTGTAAATTTCTATAAACCTAAATCATTTAAACATGTTTAAAATTTTTACTATACAAAGAGACTGTACTATAGTTCATAAATGTGTTTGTTACAGGGTATAGCTTAATAATTCTGAAACAATTTTGTTAGTATACTAAGGTTGAAAATGTAAATAATTTGTAGATAATAAGAATCAGATTTCTCAGTGTTGGAGAAAAATGCAAATAAGAAAAGGTAGGAGGACTCTGAGTACACTGCCTATGGGGTATAGCCCTGCTCTGCAGGAGCAGTCATGAAGCTGTGAAGCTGTAATATTGCCAGAGCTGTAATACTGCCACTTCAATAAGGCTGTTTTCTTCTACCCTACCAGTGGCTCACCCTTAAATTCTTTCCTGGGCAAAGCCAAGAAGTCTAATGGGTTAAGCCCCAATTTGGGGCTCATTTGCCCTGCATCAGCATGGTACCCAAAGTGGAATGAAAGATGGCAGCACGAGATATGGTTGAAGAAATGGCAGCTGACAGTTGGTGATCAACAGGGTGACAGTCAGTGAAATGGCATTTGGTGGGATGAAAAGTCAGTGGAATGGCAGCCAGCGAGGTGGCAGTTGGTGAGATGGTAAGAAATGAAAATTGGTAAGACAATGAGCACAGAGACAGTGAAAGGCAGCAAAACAGAGCTGTTAACACTTAAGAGTTACACCACCAGCCAAAGGCTATTTCCAGAGTCATCATTTTCCTTGGCAGGCAGAAGAACTGAACAGACAGGCAAGTGGCCTTCATACTGCTGCCTTGTGTGAGACCTGCTGCTCTACAAGATCAATTGGTTACTGATCCTCATGCTAGCCCTTTTCACTATGGAAGCTTAGCCAACCCAAGCTAAGAGATCCTGAGAAGATCTTCACCTGGGTCCCACGTGGAAGATTAGTCAGTGCTATTTTGGTTACAGTGGATGAGTGAGTGTCCCCTTTGTCCCCACCGCCATAGTATCAGGAGAGCTAGAGAATAAAATGAAAGCCTTTGGCTAGGTGATCGGTTAGAAGGTCCCCATCATTTGTGTGCGCCAAGACATGTTTTTGATATCCCTACCCCCAGTTCTTTCTCCTCTGATTCCATTTTATTATTCCAATAGTCACATTATTTTCAGTTCTAAAATGTATGTTTTATTTGTAGTCTTATGTTTGCTTTTAACTTTTTGTTAACTGTGAGCAATTGTTTAAGGCAGGACACTTGGTTGTGGGAGATTTCCCATTGTTTTGACTCTGGGATGCCAGAGTCACTCTGATGACCCAAACTTGATGCTGGGTTAACTACTGGCCACTCCTCCTGGTGTCCCAGGGATCTCAGCATTTGGTGTGGGGACCCTCATTGGCTGTAACTCAGGCACCCCAGGTTTTCAGTAGTGGTTGCGGTCACCCCCCAGATGCCCTCGGGTATGTGGTATTGATATTCCCTTTAGGATTTGGGTTAGGGAACTTTGGTTTTGAGAGAGCAAAGTTAGGTAGTTAGGGTGGGTCCTTGGTAAAACTCCTGTTTTCTTTATTTTTCTTATTTTTTATTTCCATACGTTTTTGGGAAACAAGTGGCATTTGGTTACATGAGTACATTTTTAGTGTTGATTTGTGAGATTTTGGTGCACCCATCACCTGAGCAGTGTACACTGAACCCAATTTGTAGCCTTTTATCTCTCACCCTTTTCCCACCCTTTCTCCCTGAGTCACCAAAATCCACTGTATCATTCTTATACTTTTGCATCCTCATAGCTTACATCCCACTTACGTGTGAGAACATACAATGTTTGATTTTCCATTCCTGAGTTACTTCACTTAGAATAATAGCCTCCAATCCCACCCAGTTTGCTACAAATGCCATTAATTCATTCATTTGTTTATGGATTAGTATTCCATCATATATATATATATATATGTTGCAGGACAAAGACCGGAGAGACCGAAAAAGTTCAGGAGAGTCTATTAAGGTGATCACTGGCCCAGCCGGACATATGTCCAGAAAGTCTGAGCCCCGAACAAAGGGCTTTTCCTACTTTTAAACATCTTAAGGCAGAAACTACATGAGGCAGGAAGCGAGTTACAGAAGCAAGAAACAAAGGCGGCATTGCAATATTTCTTACATTTTGAGAAAGACATGACTTGCAACTTAAACTTATCAGTCTTGTGACCCTCCAGTCATGCAGGAACTCACTGGGCCTGCACTAAACTTTGAGGAATGTGGAGTTGGGGAGTATAGATAAGGTCCACTGTCCACAGAGAGAAGACAGGCTGTTAATATTCTCTTTTAACTTCAGTGTAAGTGGGGGTCACACTTTACAGCAACTTTAAGAGGATTTTTAAATTTCTATTACTACTACTATTAGGTTATAGTTGATTTCATTAACTCCTTCTTCATATATATATATATTGGTTTCTTTATCTACTCGTTGATTGATAGGCATTTAGGCTGGGTCCATATTTTTGTAATTGTGAACTGTGCTGCTATAAACGTGTGTTCAAGTATCTTTTCAGTATAATGTCTTCCCTCCGGGAACATATTCAGTAGTGGGATTGCTGGATCAAATGGTAGTTCTACTTTTAGTTCTTTAAGTAATCTCCACACTGTGGTACTAGTTTACATTCCCAATAATAGTGAAGAAGTTTCCCTTTTCACCACATCCACATCAATATCTATTATTTTTTGATTTTTAAATTATGGCCATTCTTATGGGAGTAAGGTGGTATTGCACTGTGGTTTTGACTTGCATTTCCCTGATCATTAGTGATGCTGAGCATTCTTTCATATGTTTGTGGTTATTTGTATATCTTCTTATCAGAATTGTCTATTTATCTCCTTAGCCCACTTTTTGATGGGATTGTTTGGTTTTTCGTTTTTTTGTTTTCTTGGTTTTTTTTTTTTTCTTGCTAGTTTCTTTGAGTTCCTTGTAGATTCTGGATATTAGTTCTTTGTCAGGTGTATATATTGTGAAGATTTTCTCCCATTCTTTGGGTTGTCTGTTTACTCTGCTGAGCATTCCTTTTGCCGTGAGAAAGCTCTTCAGTTTAATTAAGTCCCACCTATTTTTTTGTTTTTGTTTTTGCTGCATTTGCTTTTGGGTTCTTGGTCATGAAATCTTTGCCTAAGTCAATGTCTAAAAGGATTTTTCGGATGTTATCTTCGAAATGTTTATAGTTTCAGGACTTAGATTTAAGTACTTGATTCATCATGAGTTGATTTTTGTATAAGGTGAGCCATGAGGATTCAGCTGTATTCTCCTACATATGGCTTGCCAATTATCCCCACACCATCTGTTGAAAAGGGTGTCCTTTCCCCCACTTTATGTTTTTGTTTACTTTGTCAAAGATCAGTTGGCTGTAACTATTTGGGTTTATTTCTGGGTTCTCTATTCTTTTCCATTGGTCTATGTGCCTATTTTCATACGCCAGTACCATGCTGTCTTGGTGAGTATGGCCTTATAGTATAGTTTGAAATCAGATATTGTGATGCCTCCATATTTGTTCTTTTTGCTTAGTCTTGCTTTGGCTATGCAGGCTTTTTTTTGGCTCCATATGAATTTTAGGATTTTTTTTTTTGTAGCTCTGTTAAGAATGATGCTGGTATTTTGGTGGGAATTGTAGATGACACAAAGAAATGGCAACACATCCCATGCTTATGGATGGGTAAAACTCCTTTAAACAGAGAAACATCCTGAAAAATCAGGCTTCAGGCAAAGATAAGGAAATTGCAAAAACCTCCAGCCCACTCAGATAATGGAACAAGGCCCAACAGAAAACACCTTTGTTATTTGTGCCTAAAGACATTCCCACAGCCACACTGATAAGGGAACAAGACCCAACATAGAAATGCCTTTGTCTTTTGTATAACCAGTGGGTTTCCAGGAAATAATCTCTTCTTTTCTGGGCATGTACATGGTGGGCTCTGGTGGGTTCCAGTGGGCATTTTCATTTCTTTTCTGGACATACTTTGGACTATGAGCTGAGCCACTATGAATAATCACTTCATTCTCTGGTCCCAGGCCAATATCCAGACCAAGCTTTCACTTCATCTCCTGATTGGTCCCAGGCCAAGGTCCTGGGCCAGGCTGAGTAACAGTTTCTCCAAGACCAGTCAGCACATTTCTTCCCTTCCCAGTCTGTAAAACCCCCAGATCCATCCTCATAGTGGGCAACCCACTTGGCCCTCCCTCTCCACTGCAGAGAGCTTTCTATTGCTTATTAAACTTCCACTTCTACCTCACTCTTTGTGGCTACACTTCTTAATTTTCTTGGCCATGAGACACAGAACTCTGGGTGATACCTAACAATGACAGACTGCTACACTGTGGTACATTCATGAGAGTGTAATAGTTTCACTTTATTTTTTGCCCTGAAGAAAGAAGTATTAAAGAAGTATTACTTTCCTAATAGCCAGTTTCTGACCCTCTCCTGTATACTAACTTTCTAGTGCTTTGTTCCAGCCCCTCTTTTTTTTTTTTTTTTTTGAGACAGAGTCTCACTCTGTCGCCCAGGCTGGAGTGCATTAGTGCGATCTCGGCTCACTGCAAGCTCTGCCTCCCGGGTTCAGGCCATTCTCCTGTCTTAGCCTCCTGAGGAGCTGGGACTACAGGCATCTGCCACCACGTCCAGCTAATTTTTTTGTATTTTTAGTAGAGATGGGGTTTCACTGTGTTAGCCAGGATGGTCTCAATCTCCTGTCCTCATGATCTGCCCGCCTTGGCCTCCCAAAGTGCTGGGATTACATGCGTGAGCCACAGCGCCCAGCCCAAGCCCCTCTTGATGAAAAACAAACAAACAAACAAACAAACAACAACAAAAAAAACCCTGGGATTTTCCAGGCCCTTGGCCTGATGAACAGCCTCCTAAAGCATACAAGTGGCCATCCAACATTTTCAGTGTTTCTGCTACTTTGTAGGTTATTAAGCAAGTCAAGGCCTCTGAGTCTTCCCCTTGGGAAGTGCTATTGACTCTTTCTCTTCCTCCCTCCCACAGTAATCATTTGTTAAGCCCTCCCTTTCTTACCAACCCTTGCTATCTGTGGAATTTAGGCTCAGCAACAAACTGTTCATTTGTAGTTCATAATCTGCCTTTGTAACACATTGCTATCTATATTTTGTAGAAAATGGAAAATTTAAAGAGAAAACTAAGAATTTGTTAAACTTAGGGTAATGGAAACCTCCTGTAGAGATCCTTACTGGACACGGGGACAACAATAAGCATCCAAAAAGTCTTGCCACTACTTGGGTGTCTTTTAGACAATTGGAGCACATTCAAATTAATAGGCAAATTGAAAAAGAAAACCTCATTTACTATTGCAATAATGTTTGGGTTCAATAGAAATTGCCAAACCAACAGATTTGGCCTAGGCATGTTTCCTTATGTTGTAATAATATTGTATAACTAGATTTGGCTTTGTAAAAAGTAAGAAAAATGGGAAGACGTTCCTTATGTGCAGGCTTTTATGGCCCTCTACCAGGATTCTAAAAGCTAGCTGTAGAATGTGTCTGTCTTATGACACTCCCAGGCACCCAGAAACTACACGAGATATCCTAGATTACTGCCTGCTAGCTGCTCCCCCTAGGATGCTCATGCCCCTACTTCAGAGCCTCCTCAGTCCCCTAGTTATGAGGGAGACCCTACCAGTTCTCTAGTGCAGGATTATACCCCAAGGTCATCAGGTACCCGTTTTCCCTATCCAATGAACCCTGGCCCATATCCCCCAGTACTTGAGGAAGTAAGCCCAAGCAATACCACCAGGAGTGGGACCCCATATGAGCCCCCAAAATCAAACTTGTGTCCATCATGGAGGGTAGCTAATGGAGATGAAAAAAATTAGATTATATGTGCCTTTTTCCATGTCTGATTTGGCTTTAAGCAATGAAAAAGTTGGTTGATTTTGGGAAGATCCAGGGAGGTTTGTAGAAAAATTTGTTAAGTTGACCATGTATTTTGATTTCACTTGACATAACATGCAAATATTATTATCTGCTTTTTGTATTATAGAAGAAAAATAATTCTAGGTACTGCTCATGAATATGCAGATGGAGTGGCTGTGTGTAACCCAGGCCATGCTATTTATCATATGGGAGGAGATGCAGTTCCAGAGCTAGACAATCAATGGAATTACCAGAGAGGATCTCAAGATCTTGAATGCAGAAATCGTATGCTGAAAGTGTGGGTGGTTAAGCCAGTTAATTATGATAAGGTGAGAGAAGTAACTTGGGAGAAATTTAAAATTCTCACTCTGTTTTAGGACTGTTTGGTTGAGGCACTCAGAAAATATACTAATACAGTCCCAGAATCCCCAGAAGGATGAGCTCTCCTCGGTGTGCACTGTATTACTTCATCTACCCCTAACATTGGGAGGAAGCTATAATATAAAAAGTAGCAATGGAATCCCAAATCCCTATGAGTCAACTCTTAGACATTGTCTTTGGGGTGTGCAATAATTGAGACAGGGCAGAGAAAGAGGCAAAAACCAAAAGACTTAGCCAAAAAGCACAATTATTAGTGTTATTAGTGGCTGCTTTAGGCCCCTTGCTGCCTCAGGGTTACCTACCTTGAAAGAAAGTGGTAAGATTAGCATCTAGGATGCTCAGACAAGAGCTCTTCACTCACCAACTTCTTGGCCAAAAGTAAATGTGCCTTCTGTAAGCAAGAAGGCCACTGGAGGAAGGACTTCCCCAGGCTTAAGAGAGAGCATGAGACACCCAGACCCATAATGGCTAAGAAAGCAGAGGTCTAATGGGGTCTCGGGACCTCTACAGCTCTTGCTGGACACCTTACCATCTCCATGGTGTAGCCTCAGTTAACTCTTGATGTAACAGGTAGAAATATTAAGTTTGTATTGGACATTAGAGCATCCTTCTCGGTTATAAACCATTTTTTTTTTCTGGGCCACTGTCTTTCCACTCTTGCACAGTAACAAGAATTTATGGCCAGCCAAAAATTAGGAGATTCACCCACCTCCTTCATTGCACCATGGTGGACCATACATTTTCCCACAGGTTATTACTTATGCCTGAGTGTTCTATCTCTCTACTGTGGAAAGACTTACTTTTTCCAATTACAGGCCACAGTTTAATTTGGGGTGCCTCATGAGAAGGCAGCAGGCCAGGAAGGAACATTTTTCCTAGCTCTAAGTGTTTGCCTTAACACAGAGAAGAAGACCCCCATTCCACTGCACATCACTTCTCAAGTAAGGGAACTACAATTAAAGGAACTACAGTTAACTGCAATCTCTCTTACAATATGTAAATGATCTATTAATTTCTAGCCCTACTAGGGAAGACTCTGACAGAAACACAATTCAGCTCCTTAATTTTCTGTGAAAATAAGGGTGTCAGATATTACCCAACAAGGCCCAGATCTCTGTGCAAAGGATTAAACATTTTGGGTATGTGCTCACTCCTGGGACAAGAACTTTGGCCCTGGAGTGAAAACAGACCATCCTGTCACTCCAGCCCCCTCAGACTAAGAGTCTTTTGGAAAATGGATGGATTCTGCCAGATCTAGATTCCTAGGTTTGGGATTATACTAAAGGCATTCTATCAATGTTTAAAATGGAGGGACAATAAGCCTTTGAATTCATACAGAACCTTCCAACATCCATTCTCAACCCTAAAGAAAAACTGAGAATAGCTCCTGCTTTGGGACTCTCTAACGCAGAAAATCCTTTCACCTACTATGTGCTTCAAAAGCAAGGGATGAATTTGGGAATCCTAACTCAAAGGGTTGGAAATCGCCCTAGACAAGTGGCTTACTTTTATTGAAAGCTAGACCAGATGAGAGCTGTATGGCCAGGATGCTTGTGAGCTGTGGCTGCCACCACTCTATTGGTAGAAGCCAGTAAGTTTACCTTCAGACAACAATTAGATGTTGCAAATCTTCCACCATGTACAGGGTGTCCTAGAAGCAAAAGGATACCAATAACTAACAGGAAGTCAACTACTTAAATATCAAGCTCTTCTGCTTGACACCCCAGATTTACCCTTAAAGTATGTCGAGTTTTAAACCCTACTATCCTGTTGCCAGACTTCACATCCCAAGAAACAAATCCCCAAACTCATTCAATCCTGTGTAGAAATCACAGGACAGACCAACTCTAGCAGGCCTAACCTCAAAAATGAATCTCCTTCTAATCCAATGTTGAGTGGCTTACAAATGGGAGTGGTGTTATACATGAGGGAGTAAGAAGGGTAGGTTTTATGGTAGCTAGCCAATAAGAGATCACTGAGGCAAAAGTCTGCCACCCCAGACTTCAGTGCAAAAGTGGAACTAATTGCTTTAATTAGGGTCCTCTAACTGGGAAAGGACTTAAAAGTCAATATATTTACTAATTACAAATACGGGTTTTTATGCTACATGCTCATGCTGCTATATGGAAAGAAAGGAAACTGCTAACAGCTAAGGAATCCCCCATACATCAATCTGAGATCTTCGAACTTTTAGATACTGTCCAGCTCCCAAAGGAGGTAGCAATTATTCATACCAAAAGGCAGACACATCTATTGTCAAAGGAAATGCTCTGGCAAACAGAGCAGCTAAGACCACAACTAAAGAAACACAGGTAGTACAGAACACTGTATTTATGCCAGGTACTCCACCCATGTCAGCAACACCACACTCTACTGCTGAGGAAATTAAATAGGCAGAACAGAAAAGTTCACAAAGAATCCCTCAGGATGTACTAGGAAGCAACAAACTCTTTCTTCCCAAGGCTGAGCAAATGAAAAATGTTTAAACATTTTCATAACTCCTCACATTTGGGATGGAACTCCCTATTCAAATTGGTTTCTCAAATCTTAGGAAAGAAACTATTCCAGACTGCAAAAAGGGTAACCAGGGCCTGTGAACTTTGTGCCCATAATAACCCAGAAAGCCACCACATAGCCCCATTCCTACTCAGAGTTGTACAACATTGGGGAACATACCCTTGAGAAGACTGACCAACGGATTTAAATCAGATGCCATTATACAGGAGTTTAAAATATTTGTTAATATTTATAGACTCTCACTGGGTAAATAGAGACTTTCCCACAAGGACAGAGAAGGCAATAGAAGTATTCAAATTTTTGTTTAGATCATCCAAAGGTTTGATTTACATAAAAGTCTGTGGGGTAAAAACTGACCCTCTTTCACAGCTAAAGGGAGCCAGCAGGCTTTCTCAGCCTTAGGCACTGTTTGATGAAGAGATACATAGAACACTCACCAATATTATCAACTTAGGCCAGGTTCAAAAGGCCCATCAAGCCTATGGAAACAAAATATTTTCCTATCCCACAAGGGAAAGAATTAACCCCCTCTATCCAACCCAGAGACTTAGTCTTGCTAAAAACTTAGAAAGAAGGATCCCCTGAGGATCATTTACAACCCAAATGGAAGGGATCCTATCAGATGTTGTTAAGTGCCCCCACTACTGTTAAACTTCAGGGAAAAACTAGTTGAGTACACCTATTTAAGATTAAACCTGTTTGTTATGAGTTGCAGGTACAAAAGAAGGACACCATAATCTACATTTATGAGGCCTCAAAGGACTTCTGCTACCTATTTAAAAGAATAAATACTCAGACAGGAGTGGTAATGTGATGATGTAGGAGGGAACAGGAGCTTTAATTTTTATCTTCTTCCTGATTGTAATACTTCTTTTCTGTCACTTTAGCCAGCCTCTTGGGAAAGACCTTTTTTGTCCTTCTTGGGTGTAGATGCCACTCTAAGGCTCAACCAGATGCCATGTTGTCATTGTTTGTCCTGTTTGCTCTTCTGATTACCTGATCAAGTGTGGGTAAGAACATAACTCTATGGTAAATATTTCAAAAATTATAGCATCATTTTGCTGGATTTGTAATCAACATTCTCAAGACAGAGAACTCTATCTTTGGGCTTACCTAGAAAATTGCATGACCATCCCCTGCCACCTTGTAACTCACCATAGAAATCCTGAAATACCCAAAACCCTAAATGTTAAGTGAAACTCTCTCCCACTTAATGGATTCTACCTGGATATCCACAATCACCATTACCTGGATCTGGGATGTTGAGTGTCTATATCTCTCTTGCACTAATGATTCTATCTTTGCTCCCACTGTTGTGTTAATGATACAAAACTGGAAGCTTTCCTGTGATGCTCTGATATAACTTTAGCTGCCAACCTCCCAAAGCCACAATAAGGTAAATGGGATCCTACTGGTAAGCAAGGAGACCATATATTGGGGCCTTCTCCTGGATCAGAACATACAAGGAAAAAACAGCTGCCTGGTATGGGAAGGTGGAAACACTGCCCCCTTCTGGAAAACAAAGATTGTTCAGCCTCTCCCATTGGAACAGGAGAAAAAAATCTCTCTATACACCCAACTTGGCAGCAAAGGATAAACATCACACACCGCAGGGCCTCTGTCTGTGTCCCAGCTGGGCTTATTTTTGTTTGTGGCCATGAATGGGAAGAGGTCACATGCTGTAACTGTTGTCAACTCCACAGGCAGCCACCTGTTCTTCTGGGAGCAGCTTTCCCTTGTATGTTATAAACTTGGAACAGAGGTGAATGTTTGTTGGCCACACTTACCCCTCCAGGAGTCACTTTATATAGCCCCATAAGAACCAAGAAACAAGCAATAGGGTTAATTCTGGCAGGAATTGGGGCAGTGATAGAACTAGCAGCACCCTTGGTAAACCCTAAAGAACTTGACTCAAACCCTAGAGTCCTTAGCCATCAGCACAGGTCAGTCACAAAAAGAAATTCAAGAATCTTTAGACTATTTGACAAATGTAGTTCCTGATAACAGACTAGCATTGATTATTTACTAGCTGAACAAGGTGAAGTCTGTGTACATATATTAACCTGCTGTACATATATTAACAACTCTGGACAAGTTGAGATGAACATTCAAAGATCTATGAGTAAGCTACCTAGTTACACAGATATAACAAGGGCACTAATTCCAACTATTTCTGATTCACTATCAAAAGTGCCTTCCCAGGTCTCACCTGTTTTTTAACTTTTCTAGGACCTTTAATAGCTGTCTTGTTGTTACTAATTTTTGGCCCTTGCTTGTTTAATCTGTAAGTAAAGTTTGTGTCTTCTAGATTACAACAGTTTCAGGTAAAGATAATGCTGGCATAAGGCTTCCAACCCATCCTGCCTGCTCACCCAGAGAATGGAAGGATCCTGCCTCTGGGCCCCTTATATCAGGTATTCAGAGGTTTTTACTCCTGCAATGATAGGCAGGTCCTATGCCCACAAACTCAGCAGGAAGCAGTTACAGAATACAGACTTGTGCCCTTCTTCAGTTCCCTTAAGATTAAGGAGGAGTATCTATTATCTGAGTAGGGAATGAGGTAGAAGGGAAGGCTTCGACTCTAGAGGTGGGTCTAAGTGGACCAAATGGAAGACTAGCTAAAACAGAAATGGTGCAGAAGAAGCTTTCTGTAATACACACTCACTAGTGTGCCATGTCAGTTTACCATTGCCATGGCAACACCTGGGAGTTACTGCCACTTTCAATGGCAATGACTTGATGACTCAAAAGTTATCGTTTTCCTAGAAATTTCTGCATAAACTACCCCTTAATGTATATGTAATTAATAATAGGTATAAATATGACTGCAAAATTGCCCTGAGCGGCTATTCTCAGCACACTGCCTGTGGGGTAGCCCTCCTCTGTAGGAGCAGTAGCAGAGCTGTAACATGGCTGGAACTGTAACACTACTGCTTCAATAAAGATGTTCTTCTACCCTAACAACAGATCACCCCTGAATTATTTCCTGGACAAATCCAAGAATCGTCACAGGCAAAGCCCCAATTTGGAGCACACCTATTCTGCATCAAGAGGGGCTAGAAGTAGTGATAGCCTCAATAGCAAGCACATTTATGGCATAGATTATGGTTTTGAAATATCATTCTCCAATAAATGACTGCCTGGTTGATTCTGGGGCTGGAGAAGGGAAAATAGAAATGGGCACCTGATGCATCTTGTGGTGATGAATGTAAAAAGAAATGCTCAACAACAAGAACAACAAAAGCATGGGTCAGGAATGTTGAAAGGTTACAAGGACCAATCTGAAAGAGATTCTAATGGCCAAAGTTGGAACAAGTTGAGTGACAAACAAAATAAAGGTAAATCATGACTAATACGCAAAGAATATAATAAATATCTATTAGTCTATGCTTTTTAAACAGATAATAAAATAAATGGAGGTGTAAAAACAACTCTTTCTTATAAAAAATTCCAATTAATATAAGAAGGAATGAGGAATTAGAAAATCACCATTAGAATATTACAGTAATAATTACTGTAGGCAAAATCAACTGATAAATGCTAATATTAGTGGGCAAATTTTAAGCAGAAATAGAATATTGCATACTTTCCTAAATATTTCCCCCAAATATTTAGTAATTACAAAGAGAAAAAATTACAGTGGGTAATAGTCATGGACACCACCTTATCCAAATGATAAAGATTATCACCCATAATACATATCAAGATGACATACCCATTGATATAAACACAGAGAAGAGCAGAAAAACACTGTGTAACCTTTCCTGTATAATGCACCTCAGTCTAATCATGAGAAAACATCCAAAGAGCCTCCATTGAAGGGTATTAACCAAAGTAACTAGCTAGTACTATTCAAAAACCTCAAGATCAAAAAAGACCAGGAAAGACTTAAGAACTGTCATCATTAAAGGAAACTAAGAAGGCATGAGATACTATAACATGAGATAATGGATTAGATCTGGAACAGAAAAAAGGACAATAGTAACAAAACTAGTGAGATCTTAATAAATTCTTAAGTTAGTTTAGTCAATAGTATTATACCAAGGTTTATAACCAAAATGTAAAATGTAAAAATAAGGGAAAGCTCAGTGAAGAACAAAAATTCTCTATTATTTTAGCAATTATTTTGTAAGTCCAAAGTTATCTAAAAATAAGAAGTTTATGCTATGGTTTGGATATGATTTGTTTGGCCCTACCAAGTCTCATTTTCAAATGTAATCCCATTGTTGGATGTGGGGCCTGTTGGGAAGTGTTTGGGTCATGAGGGTAGATATCTTATGAATAGCTTGGTGCCATTCTTGTGGGTGTGAGTAAGTGCTCACTCTTTGTTCCCATGAGTACTGGTTGTTGAAAAGAACCTGGCACCTATTCTGTTTTCTCTCCTGGTTCCCCTCTCTCCATGTGATTTCTGTATGTGCAGCTTCCGTTTGCCTTCCATCATGAGTGGAAGCAGCCTGAAGCTCTCTACAGCAGTAGATACTGGTGCTATGCTTCTTGTATAGCCTGCAGAACTATTTGCCAAATAAAACCTTTATTCATAAAATAGGCAGCATCAGATATTGTTTCACAACAGCACAGACCTAAAACAGTTTAAAACATGAAAAAAATCTTAAAAATGAGTGCCTAGGTAAGAAATGACAAGAATTTTGAATTTTTGCCATAATAATAATTTGTTGTAAACAGTTACTTGTTTTAAATAATGTTAGCACAACCTTACGAAAAATCAAATATAAATTTGGCAATTTTGTGTTTCCATCCTTTTACTTTCAACCTAAATTGTATCTAAAGTGAGTTTATTTTACAGAGCTTGCAGTTGTATCATATTTTTTAATCCATTCTGCAAATCTCTGTTTTTTAATTGGTGTATTTAGGCTAATTACCTTTAAGATTATTTTTATGCTAGGGCAGAAACTGGTTATATATTTTTATTTTTTTGTTGTTTCTTTTATTTTCTTTCTTCTGTTTATTACATTCCTGTGAGTTACTTGGAACATTTTTAGAATCCTATCTTTTTTTTTCTTTCCAACTTATAAGTTCAGGGGTACATGTGCAGGATGTTCAGGTTACACAGGTAAACGTGTACCACGGTGGTTTGCTACACAGATCATCCCATCACCCAGGTACTAAGCCAGACATCTATTATCTATTCTTCCTAATGCTCTCCCTCTTCTTACCCTCCACCCTCTGACAGGTCCCAGTGTGTGTTGTTCCACCCTATGTGTCCACGTGTTCTTATCATAGGATCCCATCTTGACATGTATAGTGCTTTTGACTATATTGCCCTGTATTATATTCTTGGTGGTTGCTCTAGGTATTGCAACATGCATACCTAAGTTATCAGAGTCCACTGGCAGCAAATTTGAGTCTAGGGTAAAAACTTTCTAGCACTTAGATCCCATTTCCCTCCCCACTTTATAAATATAATTGTCTTATGTTTTTCCTCTATATACACTGAGCACCACATTCAGATAGTATTGTAATTTTTCATTTAATTATCAAGTGATCTAAGAAACTCATGACAATCAGTAAAGTTTATTGTATTTACCCTATTGGATTTTTTGCCCATTCTGATGCTTCTTGATTTCTGAACTTTTAAACCTTATTCTGTCATTTCCATTTCTTAGCAATAATTTTAGCTATTTTAAATATTTCATATCTACAAAAAATTGCAAGAATCGAACCATGA
Source organism: Mandrillus leucophaeus (assembly GCF_000951045.1). Classification (NCBI taxonomy): domain Eukaryota; kingdom Metazoa; phylum Chordata; class Mammalia; order Primates; family Cercopithecidae; genus Mandrillus; species Mandrillus leucophaeus. The sequence continues at coordinate 1,397,965 of NW_012108597.1, forward strand.
GCACTCATACTGTTCTATGCTCACCAATTTTCAACATTCTGTTACATTTACAAATTCATTTTCTCTCTGTGTGCATACCCAGAGCAGTGTATGTGTACTTGTGTGTGTGTGTGTACTTTTAAATTATTATTATTTTTTACTTTTTTTTTTTTTTTTTTTTTGAGACAAAGTCTTGCTCTGTCACCCAGACTAGAGTTCAATCGTGTGATCTCGGCTCATGGCAACCTCCGCCTCCTGGGTTCAAGTGATTCTCCTGCCTCAGCCTCCCAAGTAGCTGGGATTACAAATATCTGACACCACACCCTGCTAATTTTTGTATTTTCAGTAGAGATGGGGTTTCACCATGTTGGTCAGGCTGGTCTTGAACTCCTGACCTGAGGTGATCCACCTGCCTTGGCCTCCCAAAGTGCTGGGATTACAGGTGTGAGCCACTGAGCCTGACCTATTTCTTTATTTTTAATGGTGGAAAAATTACATGTAACATGAAACTTAACATTAATCACTTAACACGTACAATTTAGTAGTGCTAGGTATATTAATACTGTTGCAACCAATTATCAGATCTCTTTTTATCTTATGAAATGGTAACTTTAGATTCATCAAGCCACTCCCTATCCCCACCTCCACCCTGTATTTATCTTTCTGTGACTGACTTGTTTAACTTAGCATGATATCTTCAAGTCTCATCCATATTGAAGACAGTAAGAAATCCTTTTTAAAGGTTAAATAATATTTCATTGCATATATATACCACACTTTGTTTATCCATTCATTCATTAATACATGTGTGAGTTGATTCCATCTTTTAGCCATAGTGAATTATGCTGCTATGAACATAGTTGTAAATATATCTCTTCAGTACACGACTTTGAAATCTTTTGGTTTTATGCTCAAAAACAGAATTGCAGGATTATATGGTAATTATATTTTCAGAGATTTGTTTGAGAAACAACCATATTGTTCTTCATAGCAACTGTACCATTTTACATTTTCACCAACAATGTACATCGATTCCAATTTTTCTACATTCTCAACAATTATTGTTTCCTGTTTTTTTTTTTTAATTTTTAATTTCTGGGGTACATGTGCAGAACGTGCAGTTTTCTTACATAGGTATACACATGCCATGGTAGTTTGCTGCACCCATCAACCCATCATCTACATGACGTATTTCTCCTAATGCTATCCCTCCCCTAGCTCCCCACTCTCTCACAGACCCCAGTGTGTGATGTTTCCCTCCCTGTGTCCATGTGTTGTCATTATTCAGCTCCCACTTATGAGTGAGAACATGCGGTGTCTGGTTTTCTGTTCTTGTGTTGGTTTGCTGAGAATGATGGTTTCCGGCTTCATCCAAGTTCCTGAAAAGGACATGAACTCATCCTTTTTTATAGCTACACAGTATTCCATGGTGTATATGTGCCACATTTTCTTTATCCAGTCTATCATTGATGGGCATTTGGGTTGGTTCCAAGACTTTGCTGTTGTGAATAGTGCTGCAATAAATGTACATGTGCATGTGTCTTTATAGTAGAATGATTTATAATCTTTTGGGTAAATACCCAGTAATGGGAATGCTGGGTCAAATGGTATTTCTGATTCTAGATCCTTGAGAAATTGCCACGCTGTTATCCACAATGGTTGAACTAACATACACTCCCACCAATAGTGTAAAAGTGTTCCTATTTCTCCACATCCTCTTGAGACTCTCTTGTGTCCTGATTTTTTAATGATTACCTTTCTAATTGGCATGAGATGGTATTTCATTGTGGTTTTGATTTGCATTTCTCTAATGAGCAGTGATGATGAGTTTTTTTCATGTGCTTGTTGGCTGCATAAATGTCTTCTTTTGAGAAGTGTCTGTTCAAATCTTTTGCCCACTTTTTGTTGGGGTTATATTTTCTTGTAAATTTGTTTAAGTTCTTTGTAGATTCTGGACATTAGCCCATTGTCAGATGGATAGATTGCAAATTTTTCTCCCATTCTGTAGCTTGTCTGTTCACTCTGATGATAGTTTCTCTTGCTGTAAAAAAAAACACTTCAGTTTAATTAGATTTCATTTGTCAGATTTGGATTTTGTTGCCATGGCTTTTGGTGTTTTAGTCATTAAGTCTTTGCCCATGCCTATATACTGAACGATACTGCCTAGATTTTCTGCTGGGAAATGGAAAGCAAAACAAACAAACAAACAAACAAACAAACAAAACAAAACAAAACAAGCACGAGTTGCAATCCCAGTCTCTAAGAAAGACTTTAAACCCACAAAGGTCAAAAGAGACCAAGAAGTGGATTACATAAAGGTAAAGGGATCAACGCAACAGGAAGAGCTAACTATCCTGAATAAATATGCACCCAATACAGGAGCACCCAGATTCATAAAGCAAGTTCTTAGAGACTTACAAAGACACTTAGACTTCCACACAAAAATAGTGGGAGACTTTAATACCCCACTGTCAATATTAGATCAAAAGGACAGAAAATTAACAAGGATATTCAGGACTTGAACTCAGCTCTGGACCAAGCAGACCTAACAGACATCTACAGAACTTTCCACCCCAAAACAATAGAATATATATTCTTCTCAGCACCTCATCACACACATTCTAAAACTGACCACATAATTAGAAGTAAAGCATTCCTCAGCAAATGCAAAAGAACAGAAATCATAACAAATAGTCTCTTAGACCACAGTGCAATCACATTAGAGCTCAGGATTAAGTAACTCACTCAAAACCACACAACTACATGGAAACTGAACATCCTGTTCCTGAATGACTACTGGGTGAATAATGAAATTAACGCAGAAATAAATAAGTTATTTGAAACCAATGAGAACAAAGACACAACGTACCCGAATCTCTGGGACACAGCTAAAGCAGTGTTTAGAGGGAAACTTATAGCACTAAATGCCCACAGGAGAAAGTAGGAAAGATCTAAAATTGACACCCTAACATCACAATTAAAAGAACTAGAGAAACAAGAACAAACACATTCAAAAGCTAGCAGAAGGCAAGAAATAACTAAGATTAGAGCAGATCTGAAGGAGATAGAGACTCAAAAAACCCTTCAAAAAAATCAATGAAGCCAGGAGCTGGTTTTTTGAAAAGATCAACAAAATAGATAGACTGCTAGCCTGACTAATAAAGAACAAAAGAGAAAAGAATCAAATACACACAAAAAATGATACAGGGAATATCATCACTGTTCCCACATAAATAGAAACTGCCATCAGAGAATACTATAAACATCTCTATGCAAATAAACTAGAAAATTTAGAAGGAATGAATAAATTCCTGGACACATACACCCTCCCAAATCTAAACCAGGAAAAAGTCAAATCCCTGAATAGAACAATAACAAGTTCTGTAATTGAGGCAGTAGTTAATAGCCTACCTACCAAAAAAAGTCCAGAGCCAGACAGATTCACAGCCAAATTCTACCAGAGGTACAAAGAGGAGCTGGTACCATTCCTTCTGAAACTATTCGAAACAACAGAAAAAGAGGGAATCCTCCCCAACTTATTTTATTAGGCCAGCATTATCCTGAAACCAAAACCTGGCAGAGACACAACAAAAAAAGAAAATTTCAGGCCAATATCCTTGATGAACATCGGTACAAAAATCCTCAATAAAATACTGGCAAACCAAACCCAGTAGCACATCAAAAAGCTTATCCACCATGATCAAGTCGGCTTCATCCCTGGGATGCAAGGCTGGTTCAACATACACAAATCAACAAATGTAATCCATCACATAAACAAAACCAATGGGAAAAAAAAAACACGTGATTATCTCAATAGATGCAGAAAAGGCCTTCAACAAAATTCAACAGCCCTTCATGCTAAAAGCTCTGACTAAACTAGGTATTAATGGAACGTATCTCAAAATAAAAAGAGCTATTTATGACAAATCCACAACCAATATCATACTGAACGGGCAAAAACTGGAAGCATTCTCTTTGGAAACTGACACAAGACAAGGATGCCCTCTCTCACCACTCTTTATTCAACACAGTATTGGAATTTCTGGCCAGGGCAATCAGGCAAGAGAAAGAAATAAAGGGTAATCAAATAGGAACAGAGGAAGTCAAATTGTCCCTGTTTGCACATGGCATGATTGTATATTTAGAAAACCCGATTGTCTCAGCCCAAAATCTCCTTAAGCTGATAAGCAACCTCAGCAAAGTCTCAGGACACAAAATCAATGTGTAAACATCACAAGCATTCCTATGCACCAATAACAGACAAATAGAGAGCCAAATCATGAGGGAACTCCCATTCACAATTGCTACCAAGAGAATAAAATACCTAGGAATACAACTTACAAGGGAGGTGAGGGACCTCTTCATGGAGAACTATAAACCACTGCTCAAGGAAGTAAGAGAGGACACAAACAAATGGAAAAACATTCCATGCTCACGTATAGGAAGAATAAATATCATGAAAATGGTCATACTGCCCAAAGTATTTTATAGATTCAATGCTATCCCCATCAAACTTCCATTGACTTTCTTCACAGAATTGGAAAAAAACTACTTTAAATTTTATATGAAACCAAAAAAGAGCCTGCATAGCCAAGACAACCCTAAGCAAAAACAACAACAAAAATAAACAAACAAACAACAACAAAAAAACAAAGCTGGAGGCATCATGCTAACTTACACAAATTATACTACAAGGCTACTATAACCAAAACAGCATGGCACTGTTACCAAAATAGATATATAGACCAATGGAACAGAACAGAGGCCTCAGAAATAACACCACACATTTACAACCATCTGATCTTCGACAAACCTGACAAAAACAAGCAATGGGGAAAGGGTTCCCTATTTAATAAATGGTGTTGGGAAAACTGGCTAACCCTATGCAAAAAACTGAAACTGGACCCCTTCCTTTCACCTTATACAAAAATTAACTCAAGATGGATTAAAGACTTAAACGTAATACCTAAAACCACAAAAACCCTAGAAGAAAACCTGTTTTCTGTTTTTTAATAGTACTTATCCCAATATGTATATGGTAGCATCTCATTGTGGTTTTGATTTGCATTTCCCTGATGATTAGTTATGTTGAGAATCTTTTCATGTACTTCTTGGCCATTTGTATGTCTTTTTTTAAAAATTTTTTAAATAGTTATTCATGTATTTTGACCATTTTTTAAATTTGGTTGTTTTACTTCTGTTATTGAGGTGCAGTAGTTCATTGTATATTCTTAACATTAATTTCTTATCAGATATTTAATTTGAAAATACTTCATTTAATTTCATAGGTTGCATTTTGAATCAGTTGACTATGGTTTTTGATGTACAAAAGTTTTCATTTTTTCTATAGTCTAATTTAATTGTATTGCCAGTACTTTTGTGTCATATTCAAGAATACATTGCCAAATCTAATATCATGAGTTTTCCCCTGTCTGCTTCTACAATATTTATAATTTAGTCCTTATATTTAGGTCTCTGATTTATTTTGAGTTAATTTTTGCATATCTTTACTTAACTTATCTTTAAGTGTTCAACATCATTTATTTGCATGTGAAGATTCAGCTGTCCCAAACCATTTGTTGGAAAGATTGTCCTTCTCTCATTTAATGTCATGGCACCCTTGTTAAAAAATATTTAACCAGATATACAAGGGTCTATTTCTGGGCTTTCAATTCGATCCCATTGGTCTTTATGTCTGTATTCATGCCAGTATCAGTATTTTGATTACTATAGCTTTGTAATAAGTTTTGAAAGCAGGAATTATGATGCCTTCAGCTATTCTTTTTTCATCATCATTTGGGCCACACAGGATCCCATGGGATTTCACATAAATTTTGGGATGGATTCTTTTATTTCTGGAAAAAATGGTACATTGAAGTCTCCTTCTATTATTGTAAATTTGTCTGTTTCTTACATTAGTTCTAAGCTTGCTCACTGTATTTAGAAGCTCCAATGTTTGGTACATATATAATAATGATTGTTACATCTTACTGGTAAATTGGTTATTTTACCATTATGTAATATTTCTCATTGCCACTTACAACAGATTATTTACTTAAAATCTACTTTGCATTGTATTTGCATGGCTACCTCTGCTTTCTTTCTGCTGTGATGTTCATGAGATATTATTTTCCATCCTTTCATTTTCCTTTCTTTCAGCTTTATTAAGATATAACTGACAAAGTAAAAATTGTGTATATTTAAGGTGTACAATGCAGTGATTTGATATACATATACCTTGTGAAATAATTTAAAAATAATGCTAATTAACACATCTTTTGAGCTAGCATAGTCACTACTTTTCTGGGGTGAGAATGCTTAAAATATTTCTTCACAAATTTTAAGTATACAATAAAATATTTTTAACTATTTTTATCATGCTGTACATAAGACCATCAGAACTTATTCATCTGATGCTGAAAGTTTATTAACTTTGACCAGCATGATTTCCTCTGCCCCACCTTTCAGCCACTGGCAACCATCATTCTACTTCTGAATCTATGAGTTCAAATTCCACATATAAGTGAGATCATACAATATATTTGTGTGTATGTCTGGCTTGATTCACGTGGTCCAATACTCTCCAGGTTTATCTATGTTGCTGCAAATGGTAGAATTTCCTTTCATTTGGCTGAATAATGTTCATATATATATACATAAATTTTCTTTATCCAGTCATTCATCAATGATCCCTACTTTGATTTTATATCTAGGCTATTGTGAATAATGTTGCAATAAACATGGAAGTGCAGACATCTCCTCTAGATCCAGATTTTATAAACACATAAATATACATATATTTATTTATATATTTATATTATATATATATTAGATATAATATACACTGTATATTATAAATATATTATATATTTATTTATATTATACATATTTATTTATATTTATATATTTAAATATAGATAGACACACACACACACACACAGAAGTGGAATTGCTAAATTACATGGTAGTTCTACCTATGTTATTATTTTGAGAAATCTCCACACTGTTTTACATAATAGCTAATATATATTCCCATAATAGCGAACTAGGGTTTCTCTTTTTCACACCTTTGCCAACTCTTGCTTTCCTTTGCCTTTTTGATAATTCCCATTTTAAGATGTGTGAAGTGTTATTTCACTATGGTTTTGATCAGAAATTTCCTTATCATTAGCGATGTTGAGTTTTGTTTTATATACCTGTTGTCCGTTTGTATGTCTTTCATGGAAAAATGTCTATTTAGGTAATTTGCCCATTTAGTAATCAGGTTATTTGTTTTTATGTTATTGAGTTTTATGAGTTCCTTATATATTTTGGTTTGCAAATATTTTCTCCCATTCCATAGGTTCCCTTTTCATTTTGTAAATAGTTGTTTTATTATTTATTTATTTACTTACTTACTTACTTTTGCAGTGCAGAGACTTTTTTGATGTAGTGTCATTTGTTTAGTTTTGTGTTGCCTGTCCTTTTATATTATATCCAAAAAATCACTGTGAAGACTAATGTAAAAAAGTCTTATCTCAAAGTGTTTTTTAGAATTTTCATGGTTTCCAGTCTTATATTTAAGTCTTCAACTCATCTCTCACGTAAGATAAGGATTCAATTTAATTCTTTTCCATGTTGGTAACCAGTTTTCCCAACATCATTTATAAAAGAGGCTATCCAGATTTATAGATCAATGGAACAGAACAGAGGCCTCAGAAATAACTCCACACATCTACAACCATCTGACCTTTGACAAACCTGACAAAAACAAGCAATGGGGAAAGGATTCCCTATTTAATAAATGGTGTTGGGAAAACTCGCTAGCCTTATGCACAAAGTTGAAACTGGATCCCTTCCTACAAGTTATAAAAAATTAAGTCAAGATGGGTAAAAGACTTAAACGTAATACCTAAAACCATAAAAAACCCTAGAAGAAAACATAGGCAATACCATTCAGGACATAGACATGGGCAAAAACTTCATGACTTAAACACCAAAAACAATTGGAACAAAAGCCAAAATTGACAATTGGGATCTGATCAAACTAATAAGCTTCTGCACAGGAAAAACAAAAACAAAAACAAAAACAAACAAACAAAAAAACCAAACTATCATCAGAGTGAACATGCAACCTACAGAATGGGAAAAAAAAAATTGCAATCTATCCATATGACAAAGGACTAATATCCAGAATCTACAAAGAACTTAAACAAATTTACAAGAAAAAAAAACAACCCCATCAAAAAGTGGGTGAAGGATATGAACAGACACTTCTCAAAAGAAGACATTTATGCAGCCAACAAGCATATGAAAAAGAAGCTCATCATCACTGGTCATTAGAGAAATGCAAATCAAAACCACAGTGAGATACCATCTCACACCAGTTAGAATGGCAATCATTAAAAAGTCAGCAAACAACAGATGCTGGAGAGCATGTGGGGAAATAGGAATGCTTTTACACTGTTGGTGGCAGTGTAAATTAGTTCAAGCATTGTGAAGACAGTGTGGCAATTCCTCAAGTATCTAGAACCAGAAATACCATTTGATCCAGCAATCCCATTACTGGGTACATATCCAAAGGATTATAAATCATTCTACTGTGAAGACACATGCACATGTATGTTTATTGCGGCCCTGTTCAAAATAGCAAAGACTTGGAACCAACCCAAATGCCTATCAATGATAGACTGGATAAAGAAAATGTGGCACATATATATCATGGAATGCTATGCAGACATAAAAACGAATGAGTTCATGTCCTTTGCAGGGACATGGATGAATCTGGAAACCATCATTCTCAGCAAACTAACACAAGAACAGAAAACCACAGCAAACTAACACAAGAACAGAAAACCAAACACTACATGTTCTCATTCATAAGTGGGAGTTGAATAATGACAACACATGGACACAGGGAGGGGACCATCATACACTGGAGCTTGTCAGGGGGTTGGGGGCTACAGGAGGGATAGCATTAGAAGAAATGCCTAATGTAAATGATGGGACGATGGGTGCAGCAAACCACCATGGCACGTGTATACACATGTAACAAACCTGCACGTTCTGGACATGTACCCCAGAGCTTAAAGTATAATAAAAAAAAATTTTTAATAAAAATTACAACAAAAAAAGAGGCTATCCTTTTCCCATAGTGTATTCTGAATACCCTTGTCCAAGAAAATTTGACTGTATATGGGTGAGTATATTTCTGGGCTCTCTATTTTCTTCTGTCGGTCTGTGTGTCTGTTTGTATATTACCATCATATTTTGATTACTTTGGCTTTGTAATACAATTTCAAATCATGAAGTGTGGTGGCCCTAGCTTTGTTCTTATTCATGATTTCTTTGGCTATTCAAGTGTTTAGTATTTCCATACAAATTTTAGAAATTGTTTGTTTCTATTTTTGTGAAAAAACTAATTGGAAGTTTGATAAAAGATTATATTGTTTCTGTAGATTGCTTTAAGTATTACAGACATTTGAGCAATATTAGATTTTCCAATTTATAAACACAGGATAGTTTTCAATTTATTTGTGTCTTCCTCAGTTTCCTTAATCAATATCATAGAGTTTTCAGTGTACAGAATTTTTACCTCCATGTTTAAACTTATTCTGAATTATTTCATTCTTTTTGATACCATTGTAAATGTGACTTTTTAAAATGTCTTCTTTTAATAATCCACTGTTAGTGTATAGAAATGTAAAAGATTATTTTATTTTATTTATTTTGTATCCTGCAACTTTACTAATTTTTGTTCCAATGGTTTTTTGGTAAAGTTATCAGGGTTTTCTTTACATAAGATTATGTCATTTGCTAACAGAAATAATTTAATGTCTTTCTTTCTGGTTTGAATGGTTTTATATTTCATTCTTAAAATGCTGAAACAAAACTTGTTTCATTATGAAAGATAAATACAAAATCGAGAAACAAGCATATTTTCTAATGGAAATTTACTGTATGTTCTCAAATAAATGGAGTAATGATGGATTTTTTAAAAAACACATCTGAATACTGATGTATTCAGCCATATGAAAGAAAGAGAAAACTGGAGTTATCCTTTTTTACTATGCAACAAGATAGATTTAAAATAAACTTGATATTTAAAATAATAAAAAATTAAAACCTGTATTACAGAATAAAATCATGGGTGAATTCTTCCATCACCCCCAAATACAGAAAGTTTCTAGTTATTATTCAGATTAAAGAAATATGAAGAGCAAATATTAATATACTTATTAAATTACAATAAAAATAATTTTAAAAAATTACAAATACTCTGAACAATGTGAAAAAAAAACGACAGAATTTGGAAAATATTTACAATTTATATCACCTTCAAAGAGTTAATACTTCTAAGTTGTAAAAGCTTGGTAAAATAGAGAAGAAAGAGACCAATAACCTTGCAGAAACGTAGTATAAAGCCATGAACAAACATATCACAGAAAAAAAAATGCAAATGTCCTTTAAACATATGAAAATATGCTTAACCCTGTCTATAACAAGAGAACAGCACAACAAAATTGCATGATACTATTTTTCACCTATTAGACTGACAGATGTTTACTATTTGATACATATATGGCTGAGACTGTGGAGGCAAATGCATTCTCACAAACTGCTGTTGGAAACATAATATGTATATTTTCTGTAAATAAAAATACAGCATTATCTAGCAAAATTACGTATATATTGACCATTTTGTTTACATATTGCATGATTAGGACTGCAGAAAAAAATACAACGCAAAGATTGAAAAAGTGTAATAATACATACAATAGAGTACTGAATAGTGAAAAACATAATTGCAAGGTGGAAAAAGCAAAGTGTAGAATATCATGTACAGTATTCTAGTATACATCAAAAAATATATGTATAATTACTCCATTAAAATATGACTAAATATCTATATAAATTATGCATACGCTATTTTAAGTGGAAGAATAAGATGTTTCATTTTATATTTTCACCTCTGTTCATGTGTAATTGAAAAATAAGAATTGTATATATTTAAGGTATAGATCGTTTTGAATTATATATTTATATTTAAATAATTGCAAAAATCATACTAATTAATATGTACAACACTTCACATTGTTACCATATTTTTGTGCTGAGAACATATAAGATCTACTGTGTTAGTAAATTTCAAGTATATAATACAGTATTATCAACTATGCTCAGTATATTGTACATTAGATCTTCAGACCATAATCACCTTTCATATCTGAAACTTTGTACCCTTTGACCAACAATACACAAATTTCACCATCCTACAGCCACTGGTAATCATTCTACTTACTGCTTCTATGAGTTCAACCTTTTTAGATTCCATGTATAGGTAAGATTACACTGTATTTGTCTTTCTCTTCCTGGCTTATTTCACTTAGCATAACGTCCTCCAGGTTCATTCACATTGTCACAAATGGCAGGTTGTCCTTTCCAAAGGCTGAATTATATTTCATTTATATGTGTGTGTGTGTGTGTGTGTATGTGTGTGTGTGTGTGTGTGTGTATTATATAGTCTTTATCCATTTCTCCATTTATGGACACAGGTTGTTTTCATATCTTGCCTGTCATGAATAATGCTGCAATAAATATGAGAATGAAGACATCTTTTTGAAATTAAAATTTTATTTCCTCTGGATATTTACAGAGAAATGGAACTTTGAATCATACAGTAGCTCTATTTTCACTTTTTTGAGAATCTCCATAATATTTTACATAGCAGCTTTACCAATTTACATTTCCATCAATAGTGTACTAGAGTCCTCTTTACACCACATATTCACCAATACTTATCCTGATTTTTAGATATAAAACCCATTCTAAAAGGTTGAAAGCGATATCTTGTTTTTTATTTGCATTTCCTTGATTATTAGTGATGTTAAGCACATTTCCATATATCTTTTGGCCATTTGTATGTCTCCTTCTAAGAAATGTAGATTAAGGTCTTTTGCCCATTCATTTATCGGATTATTTGTTTTCTCTTGCTATTGAGTTATGTTTCTTATATATTTTGGATATTAACCTTGTTTCACATATATGATTTGCAATTTTTCCCATTCCATAGGTTTACTCTTCACTTTGTTAATTTTTTCCTTTGTTGTGCAGACGGGGTGTAGCTTGATCCTATTTTTGCTTCTGTTGCCTGTGTTTTTGGTGTCCTACTCAAAAACTTAGTGCCCATACACGTTATGGTGCTGATCTGCTGTATTTTCTTATAATGGTTTTACTTTCTCAGGTATTACATATAAGTCTTTAACCTATTGCGAATTTATTTCTACATATGGTGTAAGGCAATGGTCTAGGTTTATTCTCCCAAATATTAATATTCAATTTTCCCACTACCATGTATTGAAGAGACTGCCCTTTTTCCCATTGTGTCTTCCTAATACATTGGTTGAAGATCAATTGAACACACATGAATGAATTTATTTCTGAACCATTTTTCCATTAGTCAATATGTATGTTTTTATAATCCATTATCATATTATTTTTGTTGCTATAGCTTTGTAGTATATTTTCATATCAGGTAGTGTCTTATCACAATATTTGTTCTTTCAGTATAAGCTTGCTTTAGTTATTTGGGGCCTTTTTTGGTTCCATATGAAATTGAGGATTGTTTATTCTATTTCTGTAAAAAAAAATTAGAATTTTAATAAAGATTGCATTTAATCTATAAAAATCTGTGGATAGTATGTATATTTTAGCAATATTTTTATTTTTAATACATAAACATGGAATATCTTTCCACTGATATGTGTCTTATTCATTTCTTTTCATCAGTGTTTTATAGTACTCAGTGTACAGATCTTTTATCTCTTTGGTTAATTGTTTTTTCTATTTTTGGAGACTGTTGTATTTGGAATTGTATTATTAATTTCTTTTTCAGATAGTTCATTGCTAATGAATAAATCACTACTTTCTTTCATATTGTTTTTTTATCCTACAACTTTAATGAATTTGCTATTTCTAACAGATTTTGTGGAGTCTTTTACGGTTTTCCGTGTATAAGAACATGTAATCTGCAGAGATGATTTTATTTCTACTTTTCTATTTAGATGTCACTTATATTTTTTCTTGCTTAAATTATCTGGCTAAAACCTCCACTACTATATTTAATAGAAGTGACTAGAGTGAGCAACCTTGTCTTGTTACTGATCTTACAGAAAAACCTTTCAGCTATTTAGCATTGAGTATGATGTTAGCTGTGTAATTCTCATATACGGCTTTTATTATCTTGAAGTACATTCCTTCTGTACCTTTTTTGTTGTTGAGAGGTTTTATTGTAAAATAATGCTGAATTTTGCAGATTTTTTTCTGTGTATACTAACATAATCATATGATATTTGCCTTTCATTGTTTTAAAGTGCTGAATCACATTTATTGATTTACACATGTTAAAATATCCTTGTATCCAAGGGATAAATCCTTATTGATCATGGTGTATGATCCTTGTAATGTGCTCTTAATTTGTTTTGCTATGCTTTTATTAAGAAATTTTACATCGATTTTCATCGGGAATATTAACTTGTAGTTTTCTTTTCTTGCAGTATCCCTGTCTAGCTTTTGTATCAGGGTAATACAGGCCTCATAAAATGAGTTTGAAAGTGTTTAGTCCTCAGTTTTTTGGAAGAGTTTTAAAGGATTGGTATTAGCTATTTAAATATTTGGTAGAATTCAGCATTAAAGTTTTCATGTCTTGGGCTTTTCTCTGTTAGGAGGTTTTTGATTAGTAATTCAATCTCCTCACTCATTATTGGTAAGTTCAGATTTTCTGTTTCTTTATGTTTCAGCCTTAGTAGGTTGTATTTGTCTAGAAAGTTACCAATTTCTTCTACGTTATCCAATATGTTGGTATATAATTGTTTATAGTAATCTATTATGATACTTTGTATTTCTGTAGTATCAGTTGTAATGTGCCCTTTTTCATTTCTGATTTTATTAGTTTGAATCTTCTCTTTTTATATATTTTTATTTTAAATGTGTGGTACATATGCTTCTTACATGGTATTGCATGTATATTGGTGGGAGTTGGGCTTCTAATGTATCCATCACGCAAATATTGGACACTGCACCAAGTAGATGATTTTTAACTCTCCCTCAACCCTCTCTTCTTTGGAGGCCCCAAAGTTTGTTTTCTTATCTTTATGTTCATGTGTACCTTTTGTTTAGCTCACACTTATAAGTGAGAACATGCGGTATTTGACCTCCAGCTTCTCTGTGTGTTCATTTAGAGTAACAGCTTCCAACTCAATCCATATTGCTTCAAAGGACATGATTTTGTCCATTTTTGTGGTTGTGTAGTATTCCATCACGTATATATTCCACATTTTCTTTATCCAATCAACTGCTGGTGGACACTTAGGTTGTTTCCATGACTTTGCCATTGTAAATAGGGCTGTGATAAACAGATCAGCGCACCTGTCTTTTTGATATAATGATTTTTCCCTTTGGGTAGATAGAATAGTAACTCTACCCAAAGGGAGTAATTCTATTTTTGGTTCTTTGAAAGATCTCCATTCTGTTTTCCATAGAGGTTAAACTAATTCACCTTCCTCCCAACAATGCACGAGTGTTCCTTTTCTCTGCATTGATGCCACCATCTGTAGTTTTTTTGACATTTTAATAAAAGTCATTCTGACTGGTGTAAGATAGTATATTGGTGTGGTTTTATTTTGCATTTATCTGATTACTAGTGATGTTTAGCACTTTTTCATGTGTTTGCTGTCTGCTTCTGTTTCTTCTTTTGAAAAATATATGTTCATGTTTTTTGCCCAGTTTTTATGGGGTTGTTCATTTTTGTCTTGTTGAATCATTTTAGTTCTTTCCATATTTTAGGTATTAATCCTTTCTCAGATGCATAATTTGTAAATATTTTCTCCTGTTCTGTAGATTGTCTGTTGATTTTGTTTGTTATTTCTTTTGCTGTGCCAAAGCTTTTTAATTTGATTAAGTATCATTTGTCTATTTTTGGTCTTGTTGCAGTTGCTTTTGGGATCTTGATCATGAGTTATTTGCCTAGGCTGATGTTCAGAAGAGTTTTTTCTAAGTGTTTTCTAAGATTTTTACAGCTTCACATTATATATTTAGCTCTTTAATTCATCTTGATTTGATTTAATTTTTGTATATGCTGAGAGATAGGGGTGCACTTTTATTCTGCATATGACTGGCCATTTTTCACAGGATAATTTATTTAATAAGGTGTCTTTTTCTCATTGCTTACTTTTGTCTATGTTATTGAAGACCAGTTTATTGTAGGCATGTGGTTTTATTTCTGGGTTCTCTATTCTATTCCATTGATCTTGGTATCTATTTTTGTACCAGTACCCTACTTTTTTAGTTACTATAGCTTTGTAGTATAAATTGATGTCAGGCAATGTGAGGTCTCCATATTTATTATTTTTTAGGAGTGCTTTGGCTATTCAGGATTTTTTGTTTTACATGAATTTTATTTTTTCAAAATTCTGTGAAAAATGACATTGGTTATTTGATAGGAATTATATTGAATCTGTTGATTGCTTTGGGTAGTATGGTCATTTTAATAATATTGATTCGTATAATGCCTGAGCATGAGGTGAATTTCCATTTATTTGCGATATCTACAATTTCTTCCATCACTGTTCTGTAATCCTCTTTGTACAGAATTTTCATCTCCTTGGTTAAATTATTCCTAGGTATTTTTTTTTTCTGGCTATTGTAAATGGAATTTCATTCTTAGCTTGAATAATATTGGTGTACAGAAACTACTAATTTTTATACATTGATACTGTATTCCAAGACTTTACTGAAGTTGCTAATCAGGTCTAGAGGTCTTCCAGAGGAGTCATTGCAGGTTTCTAGGTATCCAATTATGTCATTAATAGATGGAAATAACTTGACTTTCTCTTTTCTTATTTTAAAGCCTTTTTTTTTTTTCTCTTGCCTGCTAGCTCTGGCTAGTACTTTCAGTACTATGTTGAACAGGAGTGCTAACAGTAGGCATCATTATCTTGTTTTCAATTCTTAGGGAAAGTGCTTCCAATATCTCCCCATTCAGTACGATGTTGGCTGTGCATTTGTCATATATGGGTTGTCTTATTATTTTGTGGAATTTCCATTTATGCCTAATTTCTTGAGGGTTTTTATCAGGAAGTGATGTTGGATTTCATCCAGTGCTTTTTTTTCTCTTAATTTATTGATGTGATTACATGATTTTTGTTCTTAGATCTGTTTATGTGGTGGGTCATGCTTATTGATTTGTGTATGTTGAAAACATCCTTGCATCCCTGGATTAAAGCCCACTTGATTGTGGTAAATTATATTTTTATGTGCTTTTGGATTTGGTTTGCTACTATTGAGGACTTTTCCATTTATGTTCATCAGAGATACTGGCCTGTAGTTTTCTTCTTTTCTTCTGTGCTGGCCAATTTTTATATCACGTTAATAAAGGATTCATATAATGAGTTAGGAAGGAATTTAAACTCCTTGAGTTTACGGAATATTTTCATTCAGATTGGGACCAGCTATCATTTGTATGTTGGATAAAATTTGGCTGTGAATCCGACTGGTCCCGGACTTTTTTTGTTTGGAGATTATTTATTACTGATTTGATTTCATTGCTTATTATTGGTCTGTTCAGGTTTTTTATTTTTTCCTGGTTCAATCTTGGAAGATTATATTTTCCCATGAACTTACTCAATTCATCTAGGTTTTCTAGTTTGTGTCCATAGAGGTATTTCTAGCAGGCTCTGATGGTCTTTTTTATTTCCTGGTGTCAGTTTTATTTATGTCATCTTTATTATTTCTGATTGTATATATTTGAAACTTTTGGTTTTCTCAGTCTAGCTATTAATTTATCAATTTTGTTTGTCCTTTCAAAAAATTTTTCATTTTTTCCAAACCTCTGTATCTTTTTTTGGTCTCAGTCTCATTTAGTTTTGCTCTGATCTTTGATATTTCCTTTCTTCTGCTAACTTTGGGGTTAGTTTGTTCTTGGTTTTCTAGTTCCTTGAGTAACAACATTAGATTGTTAATTTGAGATCTTTTTATCTTTTGGATGTAGCTATAAACTTTCTGTTTTAGCACTGCTTTTGCTGTATTCTAGAGGTTTTACTATGTTGTGTCTCTATTTTCATTCGTTTAAAGGACTTTATAAAAAATTTTTGCCTTGATTTTGTTGTTTACCCAGAAGTCATTCAGGAGCAAGTTGTTTACTTTCCATGTACTTGTGTAGTTTTGAGAATTTCTCTGTTTTTATTTCTTATTTTGTTCTGCTGTCATCCAAGAAGATAACTGAGACAATTTCATTTTTTATTCATTGAGACTTGCCTGATTGCTAGACATAAGGTCAATTTTAGAGAATGTTCCATGTACAGATGAGAAGATTGCATATTCAGCAGTTGTTGGATAAAATATTCTGTATATGTCTATGTAGGTCCATTCGCTCTACAGAACATTTTAAGTTCAAATTTTCTTTGCTGATTTTTTTGACTCAATCTTTCTAGTGCTGTCAGTGCGGTGTTGAAGTCCTCCACTATCCTCGTATTGCTGTTAATTTTTTTCTGAGGTCTGGTAGTATTTGTTTTATAAATAAGTATTCTCCAGTGTTGGTTGCATATACATTTAGTATAGGTATTTTTGTTGTATTGAACACATTATCATTATGCAATGTCCTTCTTTGCATTTTTTTACTTTTGTTGATTTATGTTTTATCTGATATGAGAATAGCTACTTCTGCTCCCATTTATTTACCATTTGTGTGATATATCTTTTTTGACTATTTTACTTTGAGTCTGAATGTGTCTTTAGCCACTACATTGGTCTCTTGTAGACAGTCAATGGTTGTATCTTTTTGTTTTTAAGCCAATTTGCCACTCTACATCTTTAAGTGGGGAATCTAGGCCTTTTTACATTCAAGGCTAATTATGATATGTGAAGTTTTGTTCCTGACACAGTTATTTGCTTTTTGCTTTGAAATTTCAATTATGTATTTGCTTTAAAGAATCTGCAAGCTTTATATGTCCTTTCCTGATGACTATTGTCCTTTCAGTCCCATAGTTATAACTGTTTTGAGCATTTCTGGTAGGTATGGTCTAATCTTGACACATGCTCTTAGTGATTGCTTATCTAGGAAAGACTGTATTTCTCTTTCATTTATGAAGCTTAGTTTAGCAGGATACAAAATTTTTCACTGTAATTTTTTTCCCTTTAAGGAGCCTGAAAATAGGTTTTCTGTCTCTTCTGGCTTGTAGAGTTTCTGCTGTTCAATGTCAATCTGCTTGATTTTTCTTTGTAGTTGATCTGACCTTTTTTCTCTAGCTACCTCTAAGATTTTTTTCTTTAGTATTGACATTTCATAGTCTAGTGATTATATGCCTTGGTGATGCTCATTTTGTATAGCATCTCGCAGGTGTTCTCTGAATTTCTTGCACCTGAATATCTAACTCTCTAGTGAGACTGAAAAAAAAATTTATTTGAGATATTCCATCAAACATATTTTCCAGGTTGTTTACTTTTTCAATTTTTCTCTCAGGAATGCCAATAATTCATAGGTTTGATCACTCTACTTAATCTCATATTTCTTGAATCTTTTGTTTTTTTCTTAAATTCTTTTTCTCTATTTGGGTCTGAATTTGTTACTTCAAAAGACCAGTCTTCAACCTCTGAAATTCTTCTGCTTAGTGTAGTCTATTAAAGCTTTCCATTGTGTTTTGAAATTCCTTAAGTACTCTTTTCAATTCCAGAATTATGATTGATTTTTTAAAGATATTTATCGCATCCTTCATTTCCTAGATCGCTTCAGTAGTTTCTTTGTATTGATTTTCAATCTTATCTTTGGCCTCCTTGAGCTTCCTTATAACCCATACCTTGAATTTTTTATCTGTCATTTCTGAGTTTCCATTTTGGTTAAGGCTTATTGCTGGAGAGCTAGTGTGATCCCTTGGTGGTCACAACATTCAGGTATTTCATGGTGCCAGATATCTTATGCTGGTTTCTTCTCATCTAGAGTAGCTACCACTTCTAATTTTTAAATTATCTTCACAAAGAAAGGATTTTTTCCCTTTCCATATTTTTTTATTCCCCCCACCCCCACCCCTTCTTACAGGATATGACTGTAGAGTATGTTGGGTAGGGTCTTTTGGCTGCTTCTATGGTCCTATGCACTTTTGTTAGCAGGTTTTATCATGAGCTGTGCAGTTCAACATACAGGCCAGTAGATGGTGATTAGAGGTAAGAGCCAGCAGCAGCACAAACATATGGGTGAGAACTTGACCTTTCTTTAATGTGAGGTGATCTCTGTTGTTTCAGGTGAGGGGATGGATAGTTGAGTTTGTGGTGCCTGGAACTTAGTGTTCTTCACAAGCAGGGGACACAGCTGGGCAGAGCTTGAACTCCTGGCTTGCCAATCGATACCCCAATGGCAAGCTCAGGCACCATCCCTGATGAGGGTGGCTGCAGAGAGCTCCTGGTGAAATATGCTGAGGTCTCTGTGTGGGGCGAGATGGTTGCACTGGCTCAACATATTAGATAGGCAGGAATGATATCTGTTTCCCTATCATGCCCCTGTCCTAGGGCTTGTGAGTCTCAGTTCAAATGCACACTGCCGTGTATACCCAGACCACAGTGTGATTGAGAACTGATACAGGAGCTAGAAGAAAAATTATTTAGGCACATAGTGAGGGTAAAAGAGTTTTTGGCAGGGCTTCCTTTCTAACAAAAAGAAGCCCAAGAAATTATTTTTATCCTAATAAAGAGCAGCCTAAAAAATCAAGCTATAAACTTAGATATGCAAGCTGGAAGCTTGCATGGGGAAATGCCGGTGGCTGTGTCAATGGTAAAAGGCTACCTGGCAGCCCAGCATATCCAGCATGGAAGCTTCATCTTTCCTTTTGTTACCAAATGTACAGTAAAGAAACAGGCAACATGGTGCCAGTCAAGTAGAGAACTCATCTGCATAACAAAAGATGAGGGTGGGGGTAGCCAGCTATTTGCACCCTATGGAAATGGCATACTTAGCCCTAACCAGTTTTTCACACCTTATGCAATTGGCACACCTGGTCTGACCAATCTTTCATGCCCTATGTAAATCACACACTGCCTCCTCAGGCTTATCTATAAAACCTCTGCATTTCTCCTCAAAACAGAAACCCGTTTGGGACCCCTATTTCTTCAAGAGAGAGCTCTTCTCTTTCTTTTGTCTATTAAACTTCTGCTCCTAACCTCACTCTTCTGTGTCCAAGTCCTAGCTTTCCGTGGCCATGAGACAATGCATCTTGGGTATTTACCTCAGAAAACAATGCTGCTTTAGAACCACAGGAAATGCTTGTCTTGCAACTCTCCATGGGAGTTGTCTTTGGGTGGAACCTCTTCACTCAGTCTGAAACATAACTTTATGGTGCTCTTGTTCTCTGATGTGGTGATGATGCTGCTTCATGTGGAGTAGGAGGCTCCACCTTTCAACCTATGTGGGTGGGTGTTGGTTGTGGTGACGGCTACTTGGCTCGGCTCTACTTTAGGCTATGGGGGAAGTGGCCACATACCAGCAATGTTAGAACAGCCCAGGTAGTTCTACAGTTCCGAGGCCCCTAGATGGCCACTGGACAATGTGTATAAGTCCTGAAGGTGCTAGAGTAGGGTCAGGTTATCCCAGAGTTCAAGTGCTGACTGTGATGAAAAGGAGTGGACTGGTCCCCAGACCACCAGCAGAAATCTCAGGATGGAATAGGCAGAACACTTAAGCAGAAGGAGTCTGTGGGAAGATCACAGATCTGTGGGAGTTGGGTTTTCAGGTCTTTGGGCTGCAGTTAAAATGTTCACATGAGGGCAGGGCAGCTATAGGTTATAGGCCTTTCACAGAGGAAGGCAAGTTCCCTAAGCTAGGGCAATAGAGACTGGTGGCTGTCAGGTACACGGCACATTTACACTTCCCTCCCACACAAATGACACTGGATTTCACTCTTGGCGGCATACAAAGGTGCCAAGCTTCCTCATACCTGTGCTGGTCTGTGTGTGGTAGGGGCAGAAGCAGTGGTAGTGACAACTGCCAAAAGCTTGTTGCTGCCCTTAGGGAACTGGTCTTTCAGAGGAACTGTTCTGTGGCCATTGTGTCCAAGTGGGAGTGGGGCAGCTGCACTGTGGGCCAGAAGGTGGCAAGTCCCCATTTGGCAGGGGGTAGCAGAGGTGGGGAGTTGTGGAGCATGGAGCCTGCCTGCTACTATTCGATATCTCACCTGTGGCATCTGTGCTGGAGGCATGTGAAAGTGCCCCCACCTCCTTGTTCTCTCCCTGGCCTGGCAACAACAGGGGATAGGACAGCGACAGTGGCAATTTTAAAGAACTTGCCAAATACCTCTTAGAATTATGCACTCAGAGGAACACAGCCATAACCACAGTGATCAGGCAGGGTTGGGACAACTGCACTGGGGGCCCAACTCAGCAAGCCCCACCTGGCAAGGGGCAGTGGAAGTAGGGGTCACACAGTATGCAGTCTGGCTGCTCCTCAGTACTACAGCTGTGACATTTATCCTAGAGATGTGCAAAAGTACTTTGCCTCTCCTCTTTGTGGGACAACAGAAGCTGACACTGAGCTGCTTAGAGATCAAAAACCTGTGAGGTTTCATGTGGGCTTGAGTGTTGCCTCTTCACAGATTCCAGATGACTCTCTGTGTCAGGCTGAATGCCTGGGGGTGTCAAGAGTGCTATCCCATGCTCAGCATTGCAAAGGTCTGTGATAGAATTGTGGAACCCCCAGGAGACTCTCACTCACTCACCCGTTTCCCATGTTGAGGAGCTTCCCCCAGCTCCAAGCCAATCCCAGATGGGCAGCAGCCTGACTTCATGGTTTCACTCCTTTTGGCTATCTGTTGATCTCATTGATTTCCTGGTGAATCCCAGCATAAGCTCTCTGATGCAATCCATCTAAAGACTTAGCATTTATTTATAACTTTGTTTCTTCTCTATGAGACAGGCAAATACTAGCTGCTTCTAGTCAGCTATCTTGAACTGGAAGCTCTTTTCTTTTTTGATCTAGTTAAAGGTTTGTCGGTTTACTTATCAGAAAATCAGCTCTCAAATTCCTTGATATTTTCTATTGTTTTGCAGCGTCTATTTTATTTCTTTCTGCTCAGTTCTTGTTATTTCTTTCATTCTGATGACTTTGAAAATAGTTTGTTTTTCTTTTTCTAGTTCCTTGAGGTATAAATTGAGGTTCAATATATTTTTTTTATTTGTTTATTTCTATACATTTCCCCCTGGAACTGCTTTTGTTGCATATCCTATATTTTGGTATGTTGTCTGTCCATTTTCTCTTGTTTCAAGATTTTTAAACAAAATTTTTTATCCCTTAATATTACACATTTTGTTCAAAAGAGAAAACCAAAATTTTACTTTTGTATTGGGTATTAATAATGTTAATTTTAATAAAACCTTATGAACAAATCAAATTTTAATCAGTTTGACCATAAGGTAAGATTTCCATAAACTTTTATAACCTTTTATAATTTTCTTTTAAAGAGCAGAACAATGCTCCAATAAAACACTGTTATTGTAACACATGGGTACAGATACTGGTCTTGCATCAGTGTCCTTTTTTATATTAATGTTTAATTTATAGAGAATCTGTAAACTTATCCCTCAAGATCAGCCCTTACAATCTCATGAGTTCACCTCTTCCACGGTAGTCCCTGGGCCTAGGGAACTGAATAGTTTAATTACTAGTCTTGTATCTCAAAAGAGCATTTTGAGTGTCACCTTCTCCCAAGTCTGAAGATGAGGCTTTGACTGATGTCAGTGATCAAAATTTAACAGTGGTTGGTGCAGAAACATGAGTTAATAGGATATTTCTACTGTAGAAGGTCCTATCATTTTTCTCTAACATGTTGCAAATTAAAACACTGTGATTTGGTGTTTAGGAATTACTGCCTGTAGTACTTTAAACCAATGTATTAAAGTAGTTAGGTTATTCATTGCATATGTCTACTTGCTAGTATTCTAGTGACAGAACTGTGACCAAAAGCATAAAAAATGTGATAAGTCCTATGATAAACTTATCAAAGACAACTAATTTTTCCTTCAATCATAAAAAATGGCAATTTCAAATATCAGTTTTGAAAATTCAATATGAGAAATAATCTCCTTTCACTTAAATGCTATGCAACAAAACAAGGACAAAGTAAAAACAAGCAATCAATTTCTTTTCAGCTATTTTCAAAAGCATATCATCACACATTTCCAAGATTGGTTTCTAGATACAGTAATGACAAGTGATTAGGTAACTTTAACCACCAAAGTTTTCAAACCATTGCAACACTTGTACATATTTTATTTTCAAGTACACACATGAAGACCCATCAGTGATTGGCAGCTTGAGATAAAAAATCACCAGAAAGTGTCACCTTTTTCTGCTACTTAATCCAAATAAATGTCACATTAATTTAATAGTAGTAAACACAACTAAATTAGCTTCAGAGAAATCCTAATCAATATAATTTCCTGAAGAACAAAGCCAATATTTCCTTAACATTAAAATGTTTTACCCATATCACAGATTTTTTTTCATCAAAGGAAGAAATCTGATATCAACCGAAACTATTGAAAGAGGAAATCACCCCTAAATTTTTCTTACTCAGTCTACACTGGAGGCTATAGTGTTCCCCTGAATCTCCAAAACCCTAATAATGAATATTTTATTCTTGATACACAATTCAATATCCTTAGGTCCACCAATATCACCATAAATCCTGTGTAACCAAGAAATTCACTCTAAGCACATGACCAGTAAGCACTCCAGTGCCAGCACTATTCATGCAAAACAGTACACACAGTGTGAAGCAATGCAAACATAAATGTGAAATTTGACCACACTAAATCCAGCTTCATGCTTAAGTATATTAAAAAATAATTGCCAAACTGCTGATGCATTTCTTTACAATATTTATTGTTTTCTTTAATCAAGACTAAGAGCTTTAGCTATGAAAATGTTAATTAGCTTAATTTCTCCAATTCTCTATCAGGTTTTAAAGAGTATTTTATTATCTAAATGTTTTTGACTTTCTATTTTCCCTATATGTGCATGAAGATAGACACACTGAGAAACAGGAAAGATTACATATGACTTACACAGACCATACACAACACTCCTGGGCTTTTCATTCAGTCCCAGATTTTCTTCTTCTCCTTATTCTTCTTTAGATAACCAGCCATTTTACTGTAGGCCCAAAAAAACTTACCATACATGATCCTTTCTCAGACAAAATTATCTTTTTTTATAAACTTCTTTACCAAAAACACGTCTTCATATAAATAACTTT
Source organism: Mandrillus leucophaeus (assembly GCF_000951045.1). Lineage (NCBI taxonomy): Eukaryota > Metazoa > Chordata > Mammalia > Primates > Cercopithecidae > Mandrillus > Mandrillus leucophaeus. The sequence continues at coordinate 1,422,216 of NW_012108597.1, forward strand.
CTTAATATTTCTCTCCCTTACTTACTGGTTCCTTACTACCTGTTTCATGAATTAGCTTTTCAAATTGAAGCAACTTTTAGATTTTTTATCCTTTTTTTTTCACTAATAATGTACGTTTTGGCACATTTTATTTACAGAATGATATATAAACTATAATTCTTATCCTTAGTTACCTTAAATTGTAATGAACCCCTAAAAAACAAAAAAATCCTGAACTATCAAATATGAGCTTTTTATAAATAAGAACAATTCCACAATTTTTAGAAACATATTTTCCCATATCACAACATTTCTTAATTGGAAATGACCAAGATATAATGCTCCATTTTGTCTAGAAAATTTCACATTGGTGAGAAAAAAACAAGTTTTCAATGGGATTTATTTTTCCAGGTTGAGCAAACTTAAGCATCCATCCTAAATTGCTGTTGGAGTGAGAAGAAAGTGAACTGTAGAGTGAGTTGTCAGCAACTCCCCAGGATCTGAAGGAATCCAACACATGCTCTCCACATTCTGACCTGTGCTATCAATCATCATTTACCAATAGCCCATTCTTTGTATACAATTATCATCTGTTCCCCAGACATCAACATTTGGATATAATTTTTGTGGGCTGTAATTTATCATTATTTTGGAGATATAGAGTAAAGCATTTTCATAGTGGATATATTTCCTCTGTATTGCATATATTCTGGGCTTACAGAAACAAAAGTTTCTTTTTTTATATACCTATGTAATCTACACTTTAGCAACAGAAATATTAAAGTCTTTTAGAAAGAAAACCATTACTTGAGAGACCTCGACTTCCATCCCCTGAAGTTTTATTACTTATAATGGTAAGCCACATAAAGCACATAAGTTAGTCTGTTAGCCCAAGCAAACACTAAACAAGAACAAGCAGAAACATAAAGCTGTCATTCAAGTAATTTGTTCAATTACACAATTATACACTATCAGTTTATTTCTGCAAGGGAAACATTCCCCTGAGGTACATTATAATTGTTGGCTTAATTCATATCAACTGAGCTGACAGGTCTATAAGGTGTTTTTTTTCCCCCATTTTGAACAAGTCTGCTTTCTGATTTCTAACTTCTTTGATCAAAGTGTCAGGCATGATCTCAATTTAACTCTCCAGTCAAATTAGTTTTCTTGATGCCTTAAAGTGTGTTTTGCTTCAAATTTCCAAGGTGCCCACAGTTTCAGTTTTTTACTTGGAAGATAAAGACTCCTTATATTTATTTTACAAAAAAAAAATGAGGTAATAATCTACAGGATTATAAAATGAAAAAGAATTGTTCTAAATAATTCAATTGCTTCAATATGTACCTGTGCTTTCATAGTATAATATGCTTTCATATTACCACTGGTAGACTTGTCATTCTTTTTTGTTTGCCATTTATGGTATCAGGATGACATTTATTTATATAGCATTTCTTTCCTTAAAAACATCTAAACATTTTTCAGACATTAGCTTATACATAGAAACTAGAGACATGGAACAAGAAAAAGCATAATGAGATCTATTCGTATACCGAGGACTACTCAGAGCAGAAACTCAATATAGAGCTTCATGATATTAGAGAAAGAAGGGAACTTAGAAATTACTTTCACATTTATAGGTAAGAAACCTGAGGTTTAAAGAGAGTGAGTTGCTTAACCAAAAGCACACAGCAAGTTAGTGGCAATGCTGAGCCCAAAATTTATATCTTCCAATTCCCACCTTAGTTTATTTCCACTAAATTATAATAAGCAAAGGTTTGTAGGATAAAATAAAGGGAAAAGAGAGGATAAAGATATTTATGTTATACCATTTTAGGACACAATCTCAACCAGAACATCAAAGATATTCAATCTTAGAAATGATTGAAGCTGATATGACCACTCACATCCTAACTTTTTAGGCTTGCACTGTAGGAGAGAAATAATGCTCTAAGAAGCTCTAGTCACTACAAAGCAATTAGAAGGCAGAAGTCATTTAGATAAAGTTGCCATAGTTGCGGGTCACATGTGGCACATTCATGTATAGCTAAAGTCATGAGTTTATATTAACTTTTAGAGAGGTGAAGTTACCTGTTTCTGCTGTTTGCAGGGAAACTACTGCATTGTTTGAAAGAACAACTAAAATGGAGATTATCTTACCCTCTGGCATGTTAGATAAGCTGTGGAAAGAGCATAGTAATTAACCCCTGGGCTCATATATCAGAAATTATTCTTCAAGATCAAGGCTTGAGTAGGTAGAGGGAGCTCCCTGAAAGAAATGTCTGGCAGATATAGGGCTTCCTACCTATTTTAGAAATCTCACAAGCTACTTACAGTTGCATTCCTCAAACTGTGCAATGTGACACTCTGGAGCATCTTAACGAACTCATAGGTATTGCACAAGTTATTTAATAATTTTGAGAAAATACAGCATTAGTCAACAGCTGTCACACACACATTGTATTACTAATTCTACTGGTCTGAAATAAGTACCGTTTAAACATTATATCATATTGCATTTATTTTGACTTTGTCATTTTTTTGTGAAGCTAGGTTTACTGCAGTTGATGTGACAAAAAGCAAGTACTTACAGGGATGAGGAGATGGTGGGGAATAGTACAACACAGTTCCTTTGTGGTAATAAAACAGTTTTATATTTTGATTGTGGTTGTAGTTACACAAATATGTACATGTGATAATATTGCACAGAACTATAAATACATATACCAATAAATGCATATAAGAACTGATGAAATCTAATTTAAATCTATAGATTGTATCACTATTACTGGCTTCTGATACTGTACTATCGTTATATAAGATATTACCATTGAGGGAAAACAAGATAATGCTGAGTCATTCATGATGGGTACACCACCATGATCCACACACCTCCCAACACACTCCACTTCCAAAACTGGGGATTCCATTTCAACATTAGATTTTGCAGGGACACAATTGAAACCATATCAGATGCCCAACAATATTAGTCATCATGGAATTACAAATCAAAACCACAATGACATAAAACTCTACAACAGGATGAAGGGTAAACAAGACTTCTATGTACTATTTAAAAAATAAACTTACTGAGTTTATATAATATCATTCACATACTGTACATCATGCCTAATAAATGTACAAGTCAATGCTTTGTAGTGTATGTAGAGTGTTGTGTAACCATTAACACAATCAATGTTAGAACATTTTCAACATGCCAAATAGAAATTCCATACCTTCTAGCTGTTAATCATCAATCTTGTCATTCCTCCCTTTCTAACCAAGAATTATTCCAGTTTCTGCCTTTATATTTGTTTCTGTCCTGAAAATATTGCATAAATTGAATCATACAACATGTGGGCTGTTGTAACTGACTTCTTTCACTTAGCATTGTTTTTGAGGCACATCTATGTTATAGCATGTGTAAGCACTTCATTCCTTTTTCTTCCCTAAAAATATTTATTCCATGGATGTACACTTTATTTACTCATTTATCAATTTATGGGCATTTGAATTTTCCTATTTTTGACTATGAAGAATAATGAGGCTTTAAACATTCACACACAAGTTTTGTGTTAGCATACGTTTTCTTTTTAAATTTCTGTTTTTCAATTCTCAGATATATACCTATGCTGGAATTATTGAGTCATATGGTAACTCTGTCGTTAACCTGCTGAGGAACTGCCAGGCCATTTTCCAAAGTGACTTTGCAATTTTATATTCTTACCAGCAGTGCATGAGGGATCCAATTTATTCACTTTTTGTCTGCTATTATTTATCTTTTAATTACATCTGTCCTAGTTGTAGAGTTTTATGTCATTGAGGTTTTGATTTGTAATTCCATGATGACTAATAGATGACTAATATTGTTGGGCAACTGATAAGGTTTGAATCGTGTCCCTGCAAACTCTAATGTTGAAATGGAATCCCCAGTGTTGGAAGTGGAGCATGTTGGGAAGTGTGTGGATCATGGTGGTATATCCCTCATGAATGACTCAGCATGATCTCCTCACTAAGTAAGTTCACAGACAATCTGGTTTCAACATGTGTCATTTCTCCCCACTCTTGCTCTTGCTTTTTCCATGTGATGTGACTGCTCCCATTTTGCCTTCTGCCATAAATAAAAGTTCCCTGAGGCCTACCCAGAAGCCAGCAGATATTGGTACCATGTTTACTGTACAGCCTGCAGAAACATAAGCCAATTAAACTTCTTTTTTTTATAAATTACCCAGCCTCATATATTTCTTTATAACAATTCAAGAATGGCCTAGCACAGTAAATTGGTAGTGAGGAGGGGGGAATTACTATAAAGATAACTGAAAATGTGGACGCAACTTTGGAACTGGGTAATGGGCACAGGTTGAAAGACATTGGAGGGCACAGAAGAACACAGGTAGACAAGGGAAAGTTTGGACATCCTTAGAGACTGGTTAAATGCTTGTGACCAAAATACTAATAATAATATGGACAGTGAAGTCCAGGCTGATAAAGTCTCAGACAGAAATGACAAACTTATTAGAAGTTAGAGTGAAGGTAATCATTGATATGCCCTAGCAAATAACTTAGCTGTATTGTATTCATGTCCTAGGGATCTGTGGAAATTTATCTTGAGAGTGAGCACTCAGCGTATTTGGTGGAAGAGATGTCAAAGCAGCAAAGCATTGAAGAGGTGGCCTGGCTGCTTCTAACAACCTACACTAAGATGTAGAAGCAAAGGAATGACTTAAAGTTGGAATTTATATTTAAACTGGAAGCAGAGCATAAAACTTTGAAAAATTTGCCACCTGGCCATGTGGTAGAAAAGAAAAGTCTATTTTCCGAGGAAAAATAAAAGCAGGTTGTGGAGAAACAATGTGCTCAAGAAATTTGCATAAATTAAAAGGAACCAAGTGCTAATAGTAAAGACAATGAGAAAAAAACCTTGAAGAATTTTCAGAACTTTGTGGTGGCTCCTCCCATCAAAGGCTCAGAAGCTTAGAAGGAGAATAGCTTTGTAGGCCAGGCCTAGGGCCTTGCTGCCCTGCAAAGCCTCAGGAAACTGCTCCCCACATCCTGGCCACTTCAGCTCCAGCCACATATCAAAGGGGCACAAATACCATTCAGACCACTGTTTCAGAGGGTGCAAGCCATAGTAAGCCTTGGCAGCATCCACGTGGTGTTTAGTCTGTGGAGAACAGAATGCAAGAATGAAGGAAGCTTGGCAGCATTGGCTTGACTTCACAGGATGTATAAAAAAGCCTGAGTGCCCAAGCAGAAGCCTGCTACAGATGTGGAGCCCTCACAGAGAACTTCTACTAGGGTAGTACAGAAGAGAAATGTAGAATTGGAGGTCCCCACTGGGTCAGTGCCTAATGCAGCTGTGAGAGGGGTGTCAACATCCTCCAAACCCTAGAATGGCAGCTCCACCAGAAGCTTGCACCTCACATCTGGAAAAGCAGCAGACATTTAAGAAACTCTGAAAGCAGCCCCAGGGGCAGAGTTGCTGAAGGCCTTGGAAGCCCACGTTTTGCACCAGTGTACCCTTTGTGGTTTTGATTTGTAATGCAACATGTAGTCAAAAGAGATTATTTTGGAGTTTAAAGATTTAACTACTTTCCTGCTGAGTTCTGAACTTGTGTGAAGCCTGTAGCCTCTTTCTCTTGGCTAATTTCTCCCTTTTTGATGGGGAAGGTTTAACAAATGCATATATCCCCATTGCATCTTGGAAATAAGTAACATATTTTCAATGTTACAGGCTCATAGGCAGAATAAAATGAGTCTTAGATAAGACTTAAAACTTTGGACTTGGTACTTGAATGAGTTGAGACTTTTAGGGGAGTGTTGGAAAGAGATCTCTGTATTTTGCAATGTGAGAAGAACATGAGATTTTGGTGGCCAAGGATAGAATCATATGGTTTGGATTTGTGTGCCTGCCAAATCTCATATTAAAATGTAATCCTCAGTGTTGAAGGTGGGACCTGGTAGGAGGTGTTTGGATCATGGGGGCATATCCTGTATGAATGGCTCAGCATCATCCCCTGGGTTAGAAGTGCGTTCACCCAAGATCTCGTTGTTTAAAGGTGTGGCAACTCCCTTGCACCCTTCTTCCTGTCTTCAACATGTGATGTGCCTGCTCCTGCTTAACCTTTTGCCATGAGTAAAAGCTCCCTGAGGTTTACCCAAAAACCAAGCAGATGTTGGTGTCGTGCTTCCTGTATAGCCTGTGAACTGTGAGCCAATTAAACAACTTTTTAAAATAAATCGCTCAAATAAAATAAAATAAATCATGCACTCTTTGATATTTCTTTATAGTAATGCAAGAAGAGGTGAACATAGCATCCTTTTACATATTTATTGAACTTTTGAATATTTGAAATTATATGTATGTATATATATACATGTATGTATAAATGTTTAGAGTCTTTTGGAAAAAAAGTCTATTGATACTTGCCCATTTTTATTTTTATTCTTTAATACAATTTTAACTTTTATTTTAGACTCAAGGGGCACATATGGAGGTTTGTCACCTGCGTATATTGTGTAATGCAGAGGTTTGGGATACAATTGTTTCTGTTACCCAAGTACTGCACATAGTACCCAGTAGTTAGTTTTTTTTTTTAACATTCATCTGCCTCAATCTCTACCTCACAGTAGTCATCAGTGTCTATTGTTGCCATCTTTATTTCCCTGAGTTTCCATTGTTTAGCTCCCACTTATCACTGAGAACATGAAGTATTTGGCTTTCTGTTCCTGCAATAATTCACTTAGACTTATAATATTCAGCTGCATCTGTGTTGCTGCAAATGACATGATTTCATTCTTTTTTATGACTGTGTAGTATTCTTTCTTGGTATGCTTAATTTTTAAATTTTATTTTTCTATATCTATTGTAGGTTTCTGCTTTGTGGCCACCATGAGTTTTGCAAATAATGTCTTATGGCCAATTATTTTGAACTGATAATCACAAAGAAAAAAACTGAGAAAATGTAAAACTTCCCACTTTGTCCTCCCCACTTTTTCACTTCTGTTGTTCCATTTATGTCATTTTTATTGTCTATCTATTAACACATTGTTGTAGTTATTTCTCATAAGTTTATCTGTTAGTATTTCTACTAAAGATATGAGTGGTTTATACACAGCAATTGCAGTCTTATTCTTGTCTGTGTGCTTACTTTTACTAACACGTTTTATACTTTTAGATTATTTCTAGTTGATCATTAGTATTATTTTCTTTCATAATAAATAACTCACTTAAGGATTTCTTGTAAGACAGGCCTGGTGTTCATGAAATCTCTCAGCTTTTGTTTGTCCAGGAAAGTCTTTATTTCTTCTTCATGTTTGAATAATTTTAGGTTGATTTTTTATCCTTCTGTATCTTGGAATGCCATCCCACTCCCTCTGGCCTGTAAGGTTTTCACTGAGAAGTCTCCTGAAAGACATGTCCGAGCTCTTTGTTATGTTTTCTTTTTCTTCTTCCCTCTTGTCACCTTTAGAATTTTTTTGTCCTTGACATTTGTGAATTTAATTAGTAAATGCATTGAGGTAGTCTTATTTGGGTTAAATCTGCTTATTGTTCTTTATTTTATTGTACCTGCAGATTCATACCTTTCCCTATAGGGGTTTGGAAAGTTTATTATTATTTATTTGAATAAACTTTCTAATCCCATATTTTCTCTACATCTTCTTTAAGGCCAATGACTTTTTGATTTGTCCTTTGAAGCCTAAAATCTAGATCGTATAAGTACACTTTTTTCGTTTTTATTATTTTCTCATTCTCTTTTGACTCTGTATTTAAATATAGCCCATCTTTGAGATCACTAAATCTTTCTGCTTGATCAATTTTGTTGAGACTGTCCATTTTTTAAAACTTTGTCAATTGAATTTTTCAGCTCCCAAATTTCTGCTTCTTAAAATCTGTTTATTAAATTTATTTAATAGAATTCTGAATTTATTCCCTTTGTTGTTTAGAATTTTGTTGAACTTCCCTAAACCAGCTATTTTGAATTCCCTCTGAGTGGTCACATATCCGTCACTGCAGGATTGGTCTCTGATGATTTATTGACTCCATATGGTGAGGTAATGTTTTCCTGCATGTTTTTGATGCTTGTGCAGGTCAGTTGATGTCTGGACTTTGAAGGGTTATTGATTTGGTTTGGCTCTGTGTCCCAATCCAAATCTCATGTCAAACTGTAATCCCTACGTGTCAGGGAAGGGACCTGGTGGGAGGTGATTGGATCATGGGGGCAGATTTCCCCGATGCTGTTCTAATTATAGTGAGTTCTCAAGAGATCTGATGGGATGGCACTTCCCCCCCACCTCTCTCTCTCTCTCTCTCTCTTTCTCTCGTGCCACCATGTAAGTTGTGACTTGCTTCCCTTTCACCTTCCACCATGAATGTAAATTTCCTGAGGCCTCTCCAGCCATGCAGAATTCTGAGTCAATTAAACCTCTTTTCTTTATAAATTAAACAGTCTCAGGTATTTCTTCATAGCAGTGTGAAAATGGACTAATACAAAAAAAATGGTACCAGGAGTAGGGCACTGTTATAACAATAACAGAAAATGTGGAAGCAACATTGGAACTGGGTAACAGGCAGAAGGTGAAACACTTTGGAAAGCTCGGAAAAAGACAAGAAGATGTGGGAAAGTTTGGAACTTCCTAGAAACTTGTGGAATGCTTTGCACCAAAATACTGGTTGTGATATGGACAATGAAATCCAGGCTGAGACAGTGTCTGATGGAGATGAGAAACTTAGTGGGAACTGGAGCAAAGGCCACTCTTATTATGCTTTAGCAAAGAGACTGGTGCTATTGTGTTCCTGCTCTAGGGATCTGTGGAACTTTGAACTTGAGAGAGATGATTTACGATATCTCGTAGAAGAAACTTCTAGGCAGCAAAACATTAAAGAAGTCACCTGGTTGCTCCTAACAGCATACAGTCATATGGGTTCACAAAAGACATGGTCTGAAATTGGAACTTATGATTAAAAGAGAATCAGAGCATTTCTGTAGTGATCAGTGATGTTGAGTTTTTTTTACATATTTTTTGGCCACATAAATGTCTTCTTTTGAGAAACGTCTAGGGTTGTTTGTTTCTTGTAAATTTGTTTAAGTGCCCTGTAGATTCTAGATATTTGGCCTTTGTTAGATGGATAGATTGCAAAAATTTCCTCCCAGTCTGTAGGTTGTCTGTTTGCTCTGGTGATAGTTTGTTTTGTTGTGCAGAAGCATTTTAGTTTAATTAGATACCATCTCACACCAGTCAGAATGGCAATTATTAAAAACTCAAAAAACAATGGATGCTGGCGAGGCTGTGGAGAAAAAGAAATGCTTTTACACTGTTGGTGGGAATGTAAATTAATTCAATCATTATGGAAGACAGTGTGGTGATTCCTCAAAAACCTAGGACCAGAAATATCATTTGATCCAGCAATCCCATTATTAGGTATACACACAAAGGAATATAAATCATTCTATTGTAAAGATACATGCACACATATGATCACTGCGGCACTATTCCAAATAGAAAATATATGGAATCAACCCAAATGCCCATCAATGATAGACTGGATAAAGAAAATGTGGTACATATATACCATGAAATATTATGCAGTCATAAAAAGGAACAAGATCTTGTCCTTTGCAGGGACATGGATAGAGCTAGAAGCCATTATCCTCAGCAAACTAACATAGGAACAGAAAACGAAACACTGAATGTTCTCACTTATAAGTAGGAGCTGAACAATCAGAACACAAGGAAACAGGGAAGGGAACAACACTCACTGGGGACTGTTTAGGAAGCAGGGGGAAGGACAGCATCAGGACAGATAATGCACGTGGGGCTTAATACCTAGGTGTTGGGTTGATATGTGCAGCAAATCACCAAGGCACACATTTACCTATGTAACAAACCTACGTGTCCTGCATGTGTGTTTCAGAACTTAAATTAAAAAATAAAAAATTTATTTTTTATAATAATGAAAAAGTGAATCACAGCATAAAAGTTTGAAAATTTTGCACCTTGACTATGTGGTAGAAAAGAAAAAAAATACACATTTTCTGGGGGCCTTGCCTAGTAGAGCTGTGAGTAAAGGGCCACCATACACCAGAAGAAGTTAGATCCAATAACAGCTTGCACTGTGTGCTTGAAAAAGCCACAGGCACTCAACGCCGGTCCTTGAGAGAAGCCATGGGAGCTGAGCCCTGCACAGCCACAGAGGTGGAGCTGCCCAAGGCCTTGGAAGCCCACCCCTTGCATCAGCATGCCTTGGATGTGAGACATGGAGTAAAAGATTATTTTGGAACGTTAAGATTTAATGACTGCCCTGCTGGGTTTCATACTTCCGTGGGGCCTGTAACCCCTACGATCTGGCCAATTTCTTCCATTTAGAATGGGATTATTTACCCAATGCCCGTGCCTTCATTATATCTTGGAAGTAACTAACTTGTTTTTTATTAATATTTTACAGGCTCACAGGCGGAAGGCACTTGCCTTGCCTCAGGTGAGACTTCGGACTTGGACTTTTGAGTTAATGGTGGAATGAATTAAGATTTTGGGGGACTGTTTATATACTGGATTATGTTTATTGATTTGTGAATGTTGAATCAGCCTTGCATCCCAGGGATGAAGCCCACTTGATCATGGTGGATAAGCTTTTTGATGTGCTGCTGAATCCGGTTTGCCAGTATTTTATTGAGGA
>NW_012108597.1:1435894-1529226 GCF_000951045.1 Mandrillus leucophaeus
CATATGTAACAAACCTGCATGTTATGCACATGTACCCTAGAACTTAAAGTATAATAATAATAAAAAAATAAATAAATAAATGGTAGCATAAAATTCAAAAAAAAAAAAAAAAAAAGAAACATGATTTTTCTCTTTCCAGTCCTCCTTTGTTTAAAAAATATCATGACAGGATGGATTAGTTTGCAGAATAAACTTTAGTCTTATTATACTTGACCTGATTATTTGCATAAAGAACAGCAAGAATAATTATTTGTCATATAGGCTCCCTTTTAAATTGTCTTTGATGGAACTTCATTTCATGAGAAATCAGATAAGACTTCTTTGAAGACTTAATCCCAGCCATGGGTTAGTGTCATCAATTACCTATATGAGTTGGGGAAATTCCTCTCCTCTTGGGTTCCAAGATAACTTGGGGCTCCTTGGCCTACTGGAAAATAACATTCTTTACTTACCAGAGGTCAAGAGATGTGTACAGTGACTATTTAGACAAGGTATGAGGCCAGTTTTCCCCAAGGTGTATTTATTGGTTCTATAAGTCAAAGTTGATTCCTCAAAGCCACCTGCAAGTATGCCATTCCAGTCAAAACCTTGGTAAAATAACCAGTTTCTCCAATTGTGTCCTGTGTAAAAGAAAGTAGATTCTTATTGCACTAAGGCAAGTAACTATATTGCCATAAGTCAAAAATACTTACAAGTAATATCTAAATTCTGGAGACATCAAGTAAGGAGAAAGTAATATGCTCTAAATTTTGTTTATAGGCACATGCTTTACTCAAGTGTTAAAAGCTGTAAGGATTATTAACAGTCTTTTATTAGTTTAGTCCATGCAGTTAACTCCTGTTCTGCTTGATCTTCATGAACATTTCAGCTTTCCATGAGAGTTTTGAATGCTTTTCCCTTATTCTAACATCAAAATCCCTGAAGTTATCAGAAACCTGCATTTAAGATCACCTGTTAGAGTTTTATAGTTGATTAAAACACCACCTTTTAAATAGAATTAAAACAACAATTGTCTATGGATGACAAAAAGTCTTAGGGCACCCATAGTCAAAGATAAAATTGAGAAGGATATTTGTTACCTCTGTGGCACATAATAACAATATAATTATTACTGATAACTTATACTAAGTTGTATCAGAATTATAGTTTTGCATAATTTTGGAACATATACCAACTACATATTTATAAAAAGTAGATTAATGCTTTAATAAAACTCTGTTGTGCTTTTATTCCAATGTTTAATTTATGGAAAAACTGAATAGTACTCCTTTAACTTTAGCCAGTAAGTTACATACAGATTTTATTTTATAATATTAATCTTTCAAAAAACTTTCACAACTTGCTTAAATCTTCAACTTTATCCTATCTAACTTAAAATAATCCTTTAACCCTCTAAACCAGGCCAAAAAAAAAAATCTGCATTCCCATGTCTTCTTACAACCCTTTGCCAAAAGCACATTCTATTTTCCTTACACGTCTTGCATGTACAGCTGTTTTTCCAGCAGTCTCAAGTACATGTTACACTGTTAACTCTTAGCAGCTTTTACTTTTGGTGAAAAACCTGATAAATAAGTGATTCTAATTATGTACTATGTTTGGAGCCTAGGACACCAGACTGAAGTGCAGATAAGGTTTGATTCCAGTATAGCTAGAGGCATGGCTAACCCCGTATGTCCCCCATTCCTTACCTAGGTTTAAAGCAGGCAAGTTGTATAGTTAAGTAATAGAAGCAGTTTATGGAGCATTTAGTAGACCTAATACCCCTTAAAATTGTAAATTTTCATAACTTCTGTTTCATGATTTTTTCATAACTTACACAGACCATCTATGACATGCTTTGACTTTCTGACTTGTCCTAAAATCCCTCTTTTTAAACAACCAGTTATTTTATTTTAGGACAATAACTTACCATACAAGATCCTTTTTTTATACAAAATCTTTTTCTTTATAATTTTCCTTACAAGAAATACCTTTACCTTTATAACCTTTGGATTAGATAAAAATAATTTTACTTCTGTTAGGAAGTTATGGTTTGAACTACATGTTACTGTATGAGTCCTGTGAAGGGCAGAAGATAAGGAGTTTATCTGTGTACTGTAGAGTTTTTGCCCCAAAGAGGTGTGAATCTTCTCTTTTGGAGTGAGGTGAAGCTATATGACCCTGTTACCCAACAGGATTTGGAAGAGAGTTGCTTAGGAGAGAATTAGCACAGAGCAGTTAGCTCTTGAACCCAAAAGAAAAACTTATAACTTTACTTGCCACCTCCAGAGTTGCTCTTGGCTTTGTACCATTGACAACACTGATGTCTGATTTAGAAGCCAGACAGAGTAGAAAGCCCCTTCACTCAAGGCCATCAGGGGTTGGGATTCTTTTCCAGAGGCCATTTGGCCCTCTTGACAGTCCCATTTCCAGTAGCTGAGCTTGTGGTAGAGGGGGCAAGTCATGCACAGTTTTTTCCCATGTATTCCATTACGACAGCTTGCCTTCCAGTGGCCTGGCTTCCTGCCCCAGTGGCAGTTCCCTAGAGGAGTGTCCTTAGGGCAATTGGAAGGGGGCTGGTGGGCTTGCAGAGCAGCCAACAGTTGAGCCTGCCTCCTTTCCCTGCATTTCTCCTTTTCCTTGGCCCTGTACTCCTTATTCTACTTTCAGTTATAAGAGACAGAGGAGGCTAATTTGAGGATTTCCTGCATAAGGGCACCAGGCTCTAAGACTGACTTTTGTTATTTCCTCCATTTATTTTATAGGCCAAATGGTATTATAAAGGAAAACTAGTATTTTTAAGGTTTGGAGAAATCACACTTCCCAGTTTTGGGGGATGCATCAAGGAGCATGGCTTGTGGTATGGAGATAAGATTACTCATCTGTGAAGAGAGAACTGAAGAGAAAAGGAACAAAAGGAAAAAGGTATCCCCTCTTACTGTCCTCTGACCCTTAATAGGGCATTCCTTATTCTTCCTTAGGGTTCTCGAATGAATCAGTCTTATTGTGTACCCTTAACCTTGGTCTCAACTCATCACAATTACCTACTTGAGAACTTGATATACTAGAGTGAACAGTGGGCAAACTATTCATCCTTGGGGTTCCATTATGAACTGGTCTTACTCTGTACCCTGATCTTGCTTTCATCTCTATTTTAATAGTAATTTGTCAGCCTGGGACCGACCTTTGTCTCTGTCCTATTGGTCTCTTGTGCTTGCGGCCTTGGGCTTGCCTATATCCTTGTCTTCATGAACTTATAGTGACTCTCATTCAGTGCATTCTAACAAAAAAATAATTATCATTTTTCTCAGATTCCCAATTCCCATGTTCTTTTAAGTAGAGGAGAAGCTTGTTTTTCAGTAAACTGCCACAAGGGGGCTGAAGTTCCCTCCCCACGCCCTTCACATATAACCTTGAAGGTCTTGATACATGTTAAGAAGGATGTGGAAGTAGAGAAATGGAGGCTACAGGAAGGAGTGGGAGCAAGTCAGAATAATACTCATGGAAAGCCCTCATATGCTCGCAAAAACAGCAGCACTTGGATTCGAGAGGACGTTTATTTGCCCTCTTCATACAAAATAGTAACCTTTGGAGTACTTGGGGTTTGAGGCAAGAACATACGAATTGCAAAGGGAGAATTTCCCCTCCTCCCAAAAAGATGCTAACTCAAAAAAAGCAAGTGGATGAGATCTTAAAGGGCCAGAGTGAGGCCATATGCTGGTGGATAAACCACTTCAAAAGCTATGAGAAAACTTGGCCCTTGGCATAACAGGAATGAAAAGCATACGGTAAGTCATAAGGAGCTGGCAGAGCCCGAGTTTCAATTAGTGTCTGTCTCAGCAATGTGGTAGCAGACAGGGGAAGGGTTGGAGGTCATCTCAACTGGTAGGGTATAAACAAGTATAAATCTCAGGGGATATCTGGAAGGCAGTCTGTGTCTTTGATGCTGTGTGAATACAGCAAGAGTTGCAGGTACATGAATTACTGGCAGTATTTGTTTAAGAAGTCACATGGCATGCAACGAGGCAGACTTGACCATGGGGTGGTTGGTCCAGAGAGTGTGCAAGGCCATTTCAGAACACACAGAGAGAAAACAGGGCAATAGGCAATGTGGGCTTTCGAGAAAAAGACCATTTTAGTTGAAAAAGCAGAAGAAACCCCAGACATTTCACAGTTTTGAGTGCTAGCTCTACCACTCTTGTGAGCTTCCTGTCCAGGAGGGCCATTAGTGCCTCAGTTTTACTTGGTGCATACCCCAATGTCCTTCCCACTCCCACAGCCACTCCTCAGGGTGAGCTGAGAGATAAACCAGGATGAGGAGAGCCACTTTTGGTGGAGAGGAATCATTCTTGGGGTTTGTTGGTAAGCAGGAGAGAGAAAGGGAGAAGAAAAAAGGTGTACAGGGGTTGAATACCTCCA
The DNA here is from genome assembly GCF_000951045.1 of Mandrillus leucophaeus. Classification (NCBI taxonomy): domain Eukaryota; kingdom Metazoa; phylum Chordata; class Mammalia; order Primates; family Cercopithecidae; genus Mandrillus; species Mandrillus leucophaeus. The sequence goes on from NW_012108597.1 coordinate 1,440,293, forward strand.
GCCAAAGAAGGGGAGCTGTAGAGGTCTCTTACCAATAGGGAACATATCCATATCCAAGTCACTCAGCACCAAAGTATGTCAGTGGTAAAAAGTACTCGAGTCTCATAGCACCAAAATATGTTAGTGGCAGTCTGTAAGGATGTGCAGCAACCTCAATCCTTGCCTCCATGGAAGAATTTAACCAAGGGTATAAGGCAGAGTGAGAAACCAAGGCAAATTTTACAGCAGAAATGAAAGTTTAATAAAAAGCTTTAAAGCAGGAATGAAAGGGAATAAAATACACTTGGAGAGGGCTAAGCAGGTGACTTGAGAGATCGAGTGAATAACTGGACCTTTTGACTTGAAGTTTTATATGTTGGCATGTTTCCAGGTTCCTGTGTCTCTTCTCCCCTGATTCTTCCCTTGCAATGCACTGTCCACATGTGCAGTGGCCTGCTCGCACTTGGGAGGGGCCACATGCACAGTATGTTTACTAGAGTTGTACACATGTTCACTTTAGGCATGCTTCCTATATTAGTCCATTTTCATGTTGCTGATAAAGACATATCCAAGTCTGGGTAATTTATAAAGAAAAAGAGGTTTAACGGACTCACAGTTCCACGTGGCAGGGGAGGCCTCATAATCATGACGGAGGGTAAAAGGCATGCCTTACATGGTAGCAGGCAAGAGAGAATGGGAGCCAAGCAAAAGGGGAAACCCCTTATAAAACCATCACATCTCATGAGACTTATTCACTACCAGGAGTACAGTATGGTAGAAATGGACTCCATGAATAGATTGTCTCCAACAGGGTCCCTCCCAGAGCACATGGGAATTTTGGGAGGTACAATTCAAGATGAGATTTGCGTGGTGACACAGTCAAACCATATCAACTCCCCTTACCAGTATAGTTTTCCTAGAGGGAGGTCACATACCAGTTAAATTGAACCATTTTGGCTCTTAGTGTACATGCCTGAGCCACTTGCCTGACTCCTGAGATCTTATTGGGATGCTGATCACCAGTTTCAGGTTTTTTTCTGTTTATATGGAAAACTGCCTTTCCCTGGTTTCAGCTGTGACCAATTATTATTTTAGAGAGACAGTTACCAACCACCTGAGCACTGATGGTCACCTGACATTCCTGGTGTGTGTGTGTGGTAGGGGAGGGGAGCATGGAGCTCTCTCCTGCTCTGCTCACGTCTGACTAAGCTATCTACTGTAACAGGGTGGGGTGGCTGTACTATGGGCCCAAGCTAGGGGCCCTGCCTGGTGAAGAGGGTGTCAGGGGCTCACAGGGGAGACAGACTGGTCTCTCTGTAGGGAAGCTGTGGTGTGCTGCGGGCATAAGCAGAGAAATCACATATTGCCTTCTAAAAATGACTAACCAATAGTTACTTGTGATAAATGGGATATAAATATTTAGTAATGTAAGTAATTTAAACAATATTTTATTTAATAAATAATTCTATCTTGATGGAAAAAATAATTGACTAGATGTATTTTCTGTATTATTTCTCCATTACCAATACCAGTGAGAACCCAGGGCTGGTTTAATAGGGCCTCATGCTATTTACCTTTTACTTTGAGAATGGCAGGCCATGATATCCAGGAAAAGAAGAGTTATACTTAGAAAGTAGAAGCATACCTCATTCTATTGACTTCACTTTATTGTGCTATGCAAAGATCACATTTTTTAGATTGAAGCTTTGTGGCAACCCTGTATCAAACAAGTCTTTTGGCACCATTTTTCAAACAGCATGTGTTCACTTTGTGTTACTGTGTCACATTTTGGTAATTCTCATAATATTTCAAATGTTTTCATTATTATTATATGTTATGATGATCTGTGATTGATGATACTTGATGTTACTATTTTAATTGTTTTGGAGTACCATGAACCACAGTCTCATAAGATGGCAGGCTAGGCACGGTGGTTCACGCCTGTAATCCTAGCATGTTGGGAGGCTGAGGTGGGCAGATTGCCTGAGCTCATGAGTTTGAGACCAACCTGAGTAACATGATGAAACCCCATCTCTACTAAAATACACAAAAAACATTAGCCAGGCATGGCAGCGTCTGTAGTCCCAGCTACTCTGGAGGCTGAGGCAGGAGAATTGCTTGAACCTGGGAAGTAGAGGTTGCAGTGAGCTGAGATTGCACCACTGCATTCCAATCTGGGTGACATAGTGAGACTCCATCTCAAAATAATAATAATAATAATTAATAATAATAATAATAAGGCAAACTTAACCGATAAACGCTGTGTGTGCTCTGACTGCTGCACTGACAGGCTATTGCCTTATCTGTCTTCCTCTCTTCAAGCCTCTCTATTCCTTGAGATGCAACAATATTGAAGTTAGGCCAATAAATAATCCTACAATGGACTATAAGTGTTCAAGTGAAAGGAAGAGTTGTACTTTTCTTACTTTAAATTAAAAGCTAGACATGACTAAGCTTAGTGAGAAAGACATGTTGAAAGCTAAGACAGATCAAAAGCTAGGCCTCTTGTGACAAACAGCTAAGATGTGAATGAAAACAAAAGGAACTGAAGCCCTACTTCAGTGAACACATGAACGATAAGAAAAATACAGCCTTGTTGCTGATATGGAGATGGTTTCAGTAGTCTGCATAGAAGATCAAACAATTCCCAACATAAGCCTACTTCAGAGCAAGGCCCTGAATCTCTTCAATGATATGTAGGCTGTGTAAACTAAAAATAAAATTCTAAGCCCCCCACTGACTGAATGGACTCCACTGTGGCCAAAGGACCCCAGAAAAAAAGCTAAAAATAAGTTCCCAGTTATGATGGGACAGGAGGTCAGACATGCTTCCTTATACTTCCTCCCTTTTGCAGATTAGACACAACTGACCAACATTTATGTTAAAATAGAGATCATAAGACTGACAGAACATACTCTTTTTGGCAATAGGATACAAATTATAAAGGACTTAAGCCCATGCCAGACAATGGTTAAGTCACATACCCTAAAAGTAAAGAATAAACTATGTTCTAACTACCACAAGGGTTTTCTTTTTCTCCAGCAACTAAACAAGCACTAGCCTCGAGATAGGCAATATTAAAACAATTACAACTCATCCAGTTCACAGATGCTAACCAAACCCTGTTCTACTAGCCGTAACTACAGATTTCACTGGAAAAGAGACTGCAATAACTTTATCTTGATAAGAAGACCACTGACAATGGACTGGCTCTAGCCAGTTTTCAGAGGTTGCACACTCATGTGCCTTCATGTCCTGAAAATACTTTTTGATGTATAGTACCTAAGTGTAATAAATTTAAATGTTTTCTCCATCCCAAAGCGAATATTACTTATATGTTACATGCATGTTTCTTCAATATGGAAATGTCAGGACCACCTTCATAAATATTCACAGCTTCTCCTGTCACCTGTCAAATATGTATGTTTAGCTTGCCTCTTTAGCATAAACTTCCTACTCCAACCCTTCCTTCTTTGAAGTGTTTGTTTCTGATCTTGGCCGCAGGCTGTGCTTCCCAGCCTGTGGGATGGTCACCTTTTAAGCTACATGCCTTACAAGAAATAAAGTCTCTTCCCCTTTTCTAATTCATACTTTTCCCAGTTAACAGCTGAGAGAGGCAAGGAAGCTGCAGATGAAAAGCATACAGGTGGCAGAGGTTGGCTCATAGGTTTAAGGGAAGACGCTGTTTCCATAACATAAAAATGCAAGGTGACGCAAGTACTGATGTAGAAACTACAGCAAGTTATCCAGAAAGTCTAGCTAATATAATTGATGTAGGTGGCTAGAGTACACAACAGATACTCAACGTAGACAATACAGCTTTCTGTTATAAGAAGATGACATCTAGGAATTTCATAACTAGAGAGGAGAAGTCAACACCTAGCTTCAAAATTTCCAAGAACATTGTGACTTTTATTAGGGATTAATGAAGCTTGTGATTTTAACTTAAAGTCAATGTTCATTTACCATTCAGAAAATCCCAGGTCCTTTAAGAATTATCTTCTCCGTCTCTGCACTCTAAATGAAACAACAAAGCCTGAATGATAGAACATCTGATTTCAGCACGGTTTAGTGAATATTTTAGGTCCACTGTTGAGACCTGCTGCTCAGAAAGTAAAAAAAAAAAAAAAAAAAGATTCAAGGTATTATTTCTCCCTGATAATGCATTTAGTCACCCAAGAGCACTGATAGAGATATACAAGAGAGACTGATGTTGATTTCATGCCCTAGAGTTAGAAGGAGGGCCTGAAGATGTGACTGAATTGCTACAATCTAATGATAAAACTTTAATAGATTAGGAGTTGCTTATTTATGGATGAGCAAAGAAAGTGGTTTCTTGAAATGGAATTTACTTCTGGGTAAGATTCTGCGAGCACTGCTGAAATGATAACAAATGAGTTAGAATATTACATGAAGTTCATTAATAAAACAGCAGGATTTGAGAGGATTGACTCCAATTTAGAAAGAAGTTTTATTGTGGGTAAAATACTGTCAAACAGCATCCCATGCTACAGAGAAATGTTTCATAAAAGGAAGAGTCAATCAATGTGGCAAACTTCAACATTGTCCTATTTTAAGAAATTGTCACAGCCATCCCAACCATAGCAGCCACCACCCTGATCAGTTAGCAGCCATCAACAGAGGCAAGACCCTCCACCAGCAAAAAGATTATGACTTGTGGAAAGCTCAGAGGAGTGCTATAATTTTTTAGCAATAAAGTATTATAAATTAAGATATGTACATTTTTAGACATAATGCTATTGCACACTTAATGAACTACAGTATAATGTAAACATAATTTTTTTTAATTTTTTTTTTTTTTGAGACAGAGTTTCACTCTTGTTGCCCAGGCTGGAGTGCAATGGCATAATCCCAGCTCACTGCAACCACTGGCTCTTGGGTTCAAGCGATTCTTCTGCCTCAGTCTCCCGAGTAGATGGGATTACAGGTAGGCGTCACCACGTCCAGGTAATTTTATATTTTTAGTAGAGATGGGGTTTCTCCATATTGGTCAGGCTGATCTCGATCTCCTGACCTCAGGTGATCCACCTGCCTCAGCCTCCCAAAGTGCTGGGATCACAAGCGTGAGCTACCGCGCCTGGCCTGTAAACATAATTTTTTTGGGGGGTGGTGGTGACAGAGTCTCACTCTGTTGCCCAGGCTGGAGTGCAGTGGTGTGATCTTGGCTCACTGCAAGCTCCGCCTCCCAGGTTCACACCATTCTCCTGCCTCAGCCTCCCGAGCAGTTGGGACTACAGGCACCCGCCTCCACGCCCGGCTTTTTTTTTTTTTTTTGTATTTTTAGTGGAGATGGGGTTTCACCATGTTAGCCAGGATGGTCTCAATTTCCTGACCTCATGATCCGCCCACCTCGGCCTCCCAAAGTGCTGGGGAGCCACCACGCCCTGCCATAAATGTAATTTTTATATGCTCTGGGAAACCAAAAAATATTTTGTGACTCACTTTACTGTGATATTCACTTTATAGTAGTGGTCTGGAACCCAACATACTATGTCTCTGAGTTATGCCTATATCAGGCACTTTACACTCATCTTTGGCTTGCAAACATATCATTTGCCTTTAAGCTTTGTCCTAGAAGAGATGCAGAAAAACTCATTCAAATGAAATTGGCAGAAAACTATTGTACTGGAGAAAATTGTTTTTCTGCTACCTCTCATCATCCCTGGTAGGGCATGGCTGCTAACATAGCAATTAAGACAAATACCAGTGAATATAAAGGAATCTTTAAGGTTATTTCAAATTATCCAACTTTGAAAAGGAGTAAAAATGATATACTTTAAAATCATCTCTTTGTTCAAAGTCAACACAAGAAATACGGTCCCTTAACAATCAGGACACCATTATGGGCTACATATGTTTATTTGGTTTTTAGAAACAGTTGTATAATTTTCTTTAGTACTTTATTAAAGATCAAATATCTTAGAAGCAGTAGAATATAGTGGTTAAGAACTTGAGCTCCAGAGTCAGTCAGATGGGTTCTTGATTCTACCATTTATAAGTGTGTGGTATTGGTCAAATAACTTCTATCTCATTTTCCTCATCTGTAAATGGGTTTAAGTTTTCTTAAAGGACTAAATGAGGTTTTCATGTAAAATGCTTAGATTAATACCAGACAGTTAGCAACTGATGAATAAATATAATCATCCCATCTAGTGCAGTATTAGGCAGGACTACCGTACCTTTTTATTTTTTTAAAATTTACCCTTAACCTTCATCTATCACTGCCAAATTTACACCACCAAAAATAATGGCCTTCTAATTAGAGCCATTCAAAGTGCCTGTCTGATTGTCTGACTGACCTACTATACATACTTCCAAGAAGTTCTGTTGAATAATAATATGAGACTATAAGATTTGGTCATCTATTATGTGAACTTGTTATTCATTCTCTCTCTCTCTCTCTCTCTCTCTCTCTCTCCTCCCTCCCTCTGTCAATCCCTAGAACATGTGAATATGTTACTTTACATGGCAAAAGGGCTTTGTTACAGATATGATTAATGTTGCAAACCTTGAGATAAGTGTTATGGTTTTAATGTGTCCCCCAAAGTCCATGTGTTGGAAGCTTAATTCTCAGTGCAACAGTGTTTAAATATGGGATCTTTAAATGGTAATTAATCCATCCATGAGGATTAATGTCATTATCAGAGGTACTGGTTTGGTATGCAAATGAATTCAACCTGCCTTGTGTTAGCATTTTCTATCTCTACATATACCCCTCCCTCCCTCCATTAATCTCTTTCTCTTTTTCCTGCTCTCTTGTCCTCTGCCTTCCACCATGGGATAATGGAACAAGCAGGCCCTGACCAGATGAGGCCCCTCAACCTTGAAATTCCCAACCCCTAGAATTGTAAGAAATAAATATATGCTTTTTTATAAATTACCCAGTTTCAGGTGTTCTGTTATAGTATCATAAGGTAGACTGAAACAATGAGATTGGCCTGGATTATCTGAGTGAGTCCAATAAAATAATGCATCCTTAAAAGTGGGAGAACTCTGTGGGCTGTGATTACACGCGACCAAAGAAGAATGGTCAGAGATGTGCAATATTGATGGCTCTGAATATGACAAAAGGGAGCCATGAGCCAAGAAGTACAGGTGTCTTCTGGAAGCTGGAGAAGGCAACAAAATAGAATTTCCCCTACAGTGTCCAGAAGGGGGCAAAGACCTTGATTTTAGCCTGGTGAAACCCATGTTGAACTTCTGACCTACAGAAATTTCCAGTTGAAAATACTTAGGATATCTTGACAAATTTGCCTAAACGTCTGAACCCCTTATCTTTCCATCTCTTCTCAGGAGTATGGATCCAATGGCAACTCAACTCAAGATATTCTGACTGTACTATAATGAAGTAGAATGAATTCACATTCCCTAAGAAAGAAGCAGGATGGTCTTCTATTTTCTTCTTCTTCCCCTATTCTCCCTTTGGAGATGGTCCCTACCTGGTTGTCAAAAGGTCAGCTTGACCAGAATTTCTTTCTTTCTTTTTTTTTTTTTTTCTGCCTTTAGTAAATGCCTGTAGTAATTTATTGAGAACTTTTCATTCCAACTTTGCTCTTCCTCTGGTAGGATTTTCAGCTGAACTAGAAAGAAAGAGACACTTGGGGAGCAAAATAATTAGGAGATATTTCAAGCCACACTTTTTGCTACAAAGGGTCAAAATGCCTGTACAGCATATTTAAAAAACAGCTATGCCTTCTCTTTATTAAACTCAGTTGGAGGGACTATGGAACAGGAATACTCTCTACACAGGTATCTGCCTGGAAGACAATACAAATTTCTTCCTCACAAGCAAGGCTAACTGCATATTTAACTGCAGAAAACACGGAGCTGAACTAAGCATGTAATAGGGAGACTTCTGAACAGGAAGCGTAGCTTCTATTGCCCTGCCATCTCCCACTCCTTCTCCACAATCTTTCATTTCATACCTTTACTTATCCTCTCCCTCTCCCCTTATTTCCCATTCTCTGTCATTCCTCTTTCTCTTCCTTTCTCTATCCTAAGAGATGAAAGGTACTTGTTGCCTAAATGAAAGCTTATAATCGCCATCTACTGGATACAGGATTTAAGTACAGGTTGCAGCAGAGTATTTATGAGTATTTGCATGTTTGAATATTGTCTATCTCTATGAAGTAATTATTTATCTCTTTGACTGCACAGTTCAAATTGCTTCCTGAAAAAATGCAATCTTATGCGGTTTATTAAGGCTTCTTTTTCACAGAATGAGCTTCAGAGGAGTTTTAAAGTTACAATTCTAAATTATAATCTACTAAGCCCCTCCAGGAGAGGGATTCTGCTCAACTCAACAAGTGCTTGGCACACAGTAAGAATTAGTAAATGCATTTGAAGAAATATTTGAATCAATCCCTTGGCACAGAAACAAAGGCTCTCTTTTTCTGTATATCAGTGTCAACTGATCACAGCAATAACCACCTAACTAGATTCCCTTTTTTTTTTTTTTTTTTTTTTTTGAGAGTCTTGCTCTGTCGCCCAGGCTGAAGTGCAGTGGCACCATCTCGGCTCACTGCAACCTCTGTCTCCCAGGTTCAAGCAATTCTCCTGCCTCAGCCTCCCAAGTAGCTGGGATTACAGGCACCTGCCACCATGCCCAGTTAATTTTTGTATTTTTAGTAGAGATGGGGTGTCACCATGTTGGCCAGGCTGGTCTCGAACTCCTGACCTAGTGACCTGCTCGTCTCGGCCTCCCAAAGTGCTGGGATTACAGGTGTGAGCCATCATGCCCAACCGATTCCCTACCTTTATTACCTTCTCCTCTAATCGAATCCATTCCACATTTGTTGCATTAATTTTACTGAAGTTGAACTCTTTCTTGACAAGAGCATTTTAAAAAGTATCCAATAACTCCCTGTTTTCCACATAATGAGGTTCAGAGTCATTAGCCTTACTTTCAAATCTCCCACCCTTCAAACCTCATCCTAATTTGCTGACTTTATCTCCTATAGCCCCCTTCACAAACAAAATGATTTATTTGTTCCCAAAACATTCTGTTCATTTCACTGACTCTTTGTCTTCTATTCAGAATTCAACTCCCCTTCCTGTTCTGCATCTTGCAAACCTTACCTTGTCTTCAAGTTCCTTCTTGTAAACTGCGTTCCCTTTTAAACCTTTAGTTGTCTGCAGCATGTAAGTTCTCACCTTTAAAGTGACTCTCTTGCTTCTGAACTCCAATATCACTTTCTCTTAATGTTTCTTATCACTTTGCACTTTCTAGTTTGTATTCTAATTAATACATGTTATATTTATCCTACTAGATTGTGACCTTTATAATCATGACACCAAATATTAATACCTATTGAATTTTTATAGGTCAGGGTTACTGAGAGGTACTATAGGACCTAGTACATACGAAAGGCTTTATAAATGTTAGCTATGTTAATGTTGCTGTTGTTCTTTTTTTTTTTTTTTTTTTTGGAGACGGAGTCTCGCTCTGCCGCCCAGGCTGGAGTGCAGTGGCCGGATCTCAGCTCACTGCAAGCTCCGCCTCCCGGGTTCACGCCATTCTCCTGCCTCAGCCTCCCGAGTAGCTGGGACTACAGGTGCCCGCCACCGCGCCCGGCTAGTTTTTTGTATTTTTTTAGTAAAGACGGGGTTTCACCGTGTTAGCCAGGATGGTCTCGATCTCCTGACCTCGTGATCCGCCCGTCTCGGCCTCCCAAAGTGCTGGGATTACAGGCTTGAGCCACCGCGCCCGGCCTGTTGTTCATTTTTTTAAAAAGATAATCCTGGGCTTACCCATTGTGCTTTCAAAAATCCAGCTTCAGAAGTAACACAGAATCCAACTGTGTTTTCATCACTCAAAACTTTCACTTCCTTTCTTTTATGGATCTGTTTTCTGAAAATTTGTAGAGGAAGGCAACAATCAGAGACCAAGCTACTTATTCGAAACCACAGCTGTGTGACCTCAGGCACGTCAATTCCTGTGTGCTTCAGTTTCCTCATTTATAATGTGGGAATAATAATAGTATCTACTTCACAGGGTCATTGTGATTACGTATGTTAATGGGAATTAAGTGCTTATAACAATGTTTGATACATAGTAAATACTGTAAAATTGTTAGCTATTATTGTTATTGTTATGAAAGGAACAACAGTATGAAACAGGCACTTTGACATACACTGTGTCATCTAATCCTCAAAACAACTCCTTAAGGTAATAATTACTTTTTGTTTTGCAAACAGGCCAAAGCTCAGGAGAGTTTAACACTCCTCTGTGAGTACACAGTACAGTCAGAGCATAATTCTAATCCAGATGAATATGTTGTACCCTAGAAAACTAAGAAAATACTAATGTTAATGTTCTGAAGAGCTAAGAACATGCATAAATGTAGACATAGGAGGCAACTGTCTATAAAGCGTGATTTGAAAAAGGCCCTGCCACAAAATCCTTCCAGTTCCTTCAGTTTCCTTCTCTTCCTTCCTTCTCTGTCCAAGGTCTTTAGTCCTACTGCTATTACTTCATTCTACAGGTTAAGCATTACTCTCTTTAGACTCTTGGAAGGAATAGCATCTCAGCATGAATGAGTTTATCACATTAATACTAACAGGCATTATTTGAAGAAAGGAATCCCCAAATGTGAACCATTTTCCTTAGGGCAGCTCTGATATAGTGCACTCCATTCAGGAAACCTGATCTAACCTGGATTCTCCATCTCAATTTGGAAGCAGCAAGTTTAGGGTAACTGACATAGGCCTAGATTCACATCACAGCGTTGCCGCTTCCTAGCCACATGACTTTGGGCAAATCACTGATTCTGTTTCCCTATCTATAAAATGGGGCTAACAATATTTCTAGTTTAGAGAGCTGTAATGATTAAATGATTTGATGCACACAAAGGGTTTACTGCAGTTCTTGACACCTGACAAGTATTTAAGCAACACTAGCTGTTTTATTCTAGCTTCTGTTGGCTTCAGTGAAGGATAAGACCTAGCTTCTCACTCGCTCAATGGGAGCTTTATCAGTGTGATAAAAAATAATCATAATCATAACCATACCATTAACATTTATACGGCTTTAACTTTTTAATAAGAACTTCATAAATATTTTTGGTACTCCATAATTGAGGTAAACAAATAGCTTATATTCTCTACTTCATGTATGATGAAACTGAGGCCCTTTGTCAAAGGTTTAATGACTTATCCAAGATCACATCTTCAGTGAGCAGAAGCACAGACTAGGTCTAGATATTCTGGCTCATGACTTTTCCATTCAACTAAATTAACTCTAAGGGACCTAGATCTGAACTCTCATAATTGTCTAGTTCTTTTGCTTGCAGCCTTTACCTCTTATGTACTTTTTCTTCCTCTGCTAATGGCCTTCCCTTTTCTTTCCTCAATACAATCACCTTGTCTTTTCTATTTTAAGAAAAACACATAAGTGACTTAGACTTGCCAGTAACTTTTTTATGTTCAGAATAATGTGCGATCACAAATATGATTTAATTCATTGTTATCCATTTCTTGATCAATTTCAAGTACTTGATACATAGCATGAACACTATGCATACAAAAGTATCTTTCACCAATGTGGAAATAGAAAGCCTGTCCAGGAAGGAAATGGCTCATAATTTTCAATTGATAAAACTGAGTAGCAGAAAATGACTAAACAGTAAAGGTTTTCCATTGTCTGCTTTTTTTTTCCTGTTTTTTTATTCTCTTTCGCCTTTTTTCATTTTCTTTCATTTGTTCTTTTTACTCTCAGAACACCAGATTAGGAAAGAAAGTCAGGGCTAGCCTTGGGTTTCAATTGTCCTGTTAATAGCATCTGGGCCTTGTTACATGGTTTTCCTTTATGGCACATAGAATCATATTGCAATGTAATAGGGGTCACAGTACTATTTTTTCCTTAATTTTTTATTTTCTTGAAGGTGAGGTCAAGGAGTGGTGATAAGTAATTCACATAGGAAAGAGCCAAAGACAGAAAAGTTTCAGATCATCAGTTATCAAGGAGGGAAATAGAATATGATCATTTTCTTTCTCCCACTTTCCCCCACATCAGTGGAACTAAAGCAGGCAGATGTTGTCCTTCACTGGTCTCTGCTAGACAGATTTCATGACTGTACGACTTTGCTATGTCTCACTTTTAATCAACCAACCAACATTAATCAAACTTTTGGAAGCATCATTATCAGTGCTGCATAATCCAGCTCTGTGATTTACTGATTCTTTCAGCTCCTGTTTGTCTCTTGTTTGGCTTTCATGTAGGGGAGCAGAGATCAGTCACTCTAGGAGATATGAGTTGTCCCTCCAGCTCCCATGTATTGCTGTCACTCCACCCTGCTGCCTGTCCCCACATACCTGCAAGATGTGTTTCTATTAACCAACACTGAGATAGTAATTGATTTGCAGGAACCCATTCTTCAGTTCCATTTAGGTCACCTAATCTGTTTGCTGTTCACTGTCCAAGGGAATTAATTTAACATACACAAGTGTGACAAACTCCCCAACATTCAATATAGTTGCTAGCTGTCTTGAAGTTTTTGGGGCATTCAGTCATTGGCTACCCAAGGAGACCCAAGAACCATGAGAGAACTCTTCCAAGTTGTTTTGTTTTCTCCTTTCCCATCTCTCATATTTTCAAAATAACCTGATGGGAAAGTATTTAATTTGTGTGTCTGAGAACTATGTATTATTATGATCAAAGGGAGATAATATAGAGTTCCGATTTAAATCAAAAGCAAACCCTTAATGAATGCCACATTATTATGGAATTATGAACTAAACAGTGTGTGTCTTAACAGTGGCTGGCATATTTCATGCTTTGTGTTTGCTGCAAAAAACATTTTGTAAATTTGTAGCTTTTTCTGATTCCCAAGGTTCTCTACAAAGAATCACAGTGATATACATTTGTAATGTGTCCAATTAGGTTTTCAAATAATATTTTATTTGGAAGATATTCCCAAATTAAATATATACTCTGTCTATGTATGCCTGAGATTCTCAATGCTCCCTTACTGGACATTGTTCAAACAACAATCTGTTTATTTTATATGAGGGTGAATGCAATAATGTTTCTTAAGAGAAAAAAATAAAGACAAAACAAGTAAATTGTGATTCACTCAGTTCCCTAAAGCAGACACACCATGTTTTGACAGTCCCTGTCTGGCAACATCTGGCATCTCATGTATAGTAAAGAGTAGCAAGACGCACTGTGAATTAGCTTAAAGAGGAAATTATATTTGTTTCATTTGCTTGAGGCATTTAGCAAAGTCTTCATCTGCATTATTTTGTCAACAAAATTTGAGTTTAAAGAGAAATATACCAACAATATTTTCACCCCAATTTTAGGATTCATTTTCTATAGGTCACAAATGAAAAGAAATTTCTTAAACTTAGATGTCATCACACCCACTTTTAAACAATAGAATAAGAGGCAGGAACCATAGGTTTCTGTTCCAGCTCTGTCAGTTTCCAGCTGTAAGGCCTGGGGCAAGAAAATGTGGCTTTTTTTGCTACAGCCAGTGGCTTCAGTCAAATACAGAAAACTGATGCCTTTTTACTTTCAAATTATACAAAATCTTTCTCTTAAAAAATAATTATTGCCTTTTGTTTTTCCTACTGAATCATTTAAGAGTAAATTGCAAAAATTATGACTCTTCACTTCTAAATATTTCAGTGTGTATTTCCAAACAACAAGCACAGATTTTTACATGATAATGGTACAATAATCAAATTCAGACATTTAACATTGTCCCTTTGTTCTTGCCCTTCTTGCTACCTGGAATACCCTTCCTTTCCTCCAACATTCATCTTCCAAGGTCCATTTTCTTCACAAAGCCCTCTCAGATTCCTCAATGCCACACCGAAGAATAATGAAGTTTTAAAACATTGAAGCAAGAAAGAGAGTTTACTCCTTTGCTTCTGTCATTTTCTAGCTGCATGATTTTAGGAAAATTATCTTATCTCTCCAAGGCTATGTTTCTTTATCGATTAAATAAAAATAAATATTTACTGACTTAGGCTTACCTGGGGATTAAATGAGATCATGTATATACAATATTTAGCATAGGTACACAAGAAATCGTACTTCTATATTTTTATTACAATTTCTCTTTTCCCTGAAATCATGTAGGAGCGAATACTTTCTACTTTGTATTTCAAGCATTGGTGAAATTATTTATCTCCTTACTTATCTCCCTTATCTCTGACAATAATCACTTATGTGTGAGTCAGATTTTTCCATGTGCAATTGGTAGAAACCTAACTCAAATTGGCTTTAGAAATAAAGGGAATTCATTCATAATTGAAAACTCTAGGAGAATCCAGGGTCTCAAAAATGTCAAAAGGAGTTGGTCTCTATTTTTCTTTCTGTGTATGTATGACTGGGCATGCGGGTTGCCTTCAGTAGCTCTATTCCTATATCTGACTAACTACAAATCCAGTGGAATGAAATGGATTCTTTCCGATAGATCTAGCAAAAATTATGGAGTTAATTCCTAGACCAATTTGCCCATCCCTAAACTAAATATCTATGATTTAGGTGGCAGGGATTCTGGTTGGTCAGATCTGGGTCACGTGACAACTCTGCTTGTTTCAGAGTGATGTCATCCCTGCCAGACCCACACAGACAGAGACTGAAAAGGGGATCTTTACCAGAAAAAATCAGTATGTGGTTACTATAAAAAGAAGGAATAGATGTTGGTAAAAAAAATAATAATAATATTATGGCATTTTGTAAGCCATACTCTACCTTATAAATATAGAAGGTATCATAGCCAATATCCTTAGTCTCCTGCAATCAGTCTCATCCTAAGTGGCCTTCAAGACCACACACATGCTGAAGTCAAAATCCTGTATAACCATGGAGGGAAATACTGCAAAGCAGCTATCTTGAATATCAGATCACATTCAGTTTCCTCATCTTCTATATCTGGTCAAAATGGAGTAAGGGAGACCCGATTCACTCTCCTGCCTGAAACAACCAAGAAAGTCAAATAAAATATATGAAGTGCAAATTTTTAAGACACTGGATTTCAGGCAAAAAATGACAGCGATCCCTGAAAGATGGCAAAGAAATGAGATGAGCCCTATGATTGTCCAGGTTACTGTCATGAGACGGTTTCCAGGCCACAAAATAGGGAAACGAAACTCTGGTAGAACATAATCTCTGTGTTGAGGAAAGAAAGCTGAGTGTCCAAGGAGAACAAATTGGTGGAGTCTGCGAAACAAAATACCAGAGAGGAGAGAGCTGCAGAGAAAGAACTTTGGGGAACCACAGAAGATACCCTCTGAATATTCAGTAGAGTACTCATCAGTATATGCATATAAGGAAATTACTAGAGAAAAAAAGATTAAATAAAACAGTGTTCATAGATGGCTAGAATTAGTTCCTGTTACCACCAGATTGGAAAACTTCACAATTCACAGTCAATAAGGTACTTACTGACGACTGAGCTTGACTTATTGACTTATTGAGCTTGCCTCAGTTGTAGGGAATAATGAGACTTGAATCTAGACTACAAATTAAATGTTGCTCTGGTTCCCTAATAAATCTTACAACAAATACCTAGAATAATAAAAATCATTCCAAGTAATTTAATTATGGCCCAGAATAAAACTTAAGAATATCTATAGAAATTCAAAAATATACAGCATCCAAAAAGGTAAAATTCACATTTGACATCTAACCAAAAATTAGCAGTCATGAAAATAAGAAAATACATGCCCTAAGAAGAAATCAACCAATCAAAAGTAATACAAAATTGAAACAAGTGTTAGAATTAGCATACAGGGATGTTAAAACAGTTTCTATAACTGTATTACATATATTAAGTAAGCTAAGTAGAGACATGAAATATATAAAAAGGCCCAGGTCAAACTTCTGAAGATGAAATCTACAATGCTTCAGATTTAAAATTCACTGGCTGGGATTAGCAGCAAATTACAAAATTACAAATCTCATAACAAAAAGTTAGTGAACTTGAAGACAGAGTAATACGAAAAATTCAAAATGAAACTCATACAGGAATAAATAATTTGAAAGAGTGAAAAGAAACATCAGCTACCTCTGGGACAACTTCAAAAGACCTAATATATGTGTAGTTACAGTATTCAAGAGAGGAGAGGCAGAACAATATTTGAAGACACAATGGCCTAAAAATTTTCTATAGCTGATGAAAATTATAAATTCACAGATCCATGCAAGAAGTTCAATGACACCCAAATATAAGAAACATGAAGAAAACTAACTACATTGAAATATACCCTAATCTAATTGCTAAAAAAAACCAAACAAACAAAACAAACAAAAAAAGTGATACAGAGAAAATCTCTAACTCGCCAAGAGGAAAAAAAAACACACAATACATACAGAGGAACAAAGATGACAATGACAGCATTTTTCTTCTCAGGAATGATGAAAGCAGAAGACATTGGAGTAATATCTTTAAAGCACAGAAAGAAAAAAAAAAAAAAAACAGCAATCAAGCTTGTTTGGATGTGTATCCCCACCCAAGTCTCATGTTGAATTGTAATCCCCAATTTTTGTACAAGGGCCTGGTGGGAGGTGACTGAATCATTGGGGAAGACTTCCTCCTTGCTGTTCTTGTGATAGTGAGTTCTCATGAGATCTGGTTGTTTAAAAGTGTACAGCACCTGCCCCTTCTCTCTCTTCCTCCTGCTCTAGCCATGTAAGATGTGCTGCTTCCCCTTCACTTTTCACTATGATTACAAGTTTCTTCAGGCCTCCCCAGAATCAGAAGGCTGTACAGCTGGCAGAACCATCAGTCAACTAAACCTCTTTTTAAAATATAAATTACATAGTTTCAGGTATTTCTTTATAGCAGTATGAGAATAGATGAATACAGAAAATTGGTCCCTAGGAGTGGGACACTGCTATAAAGATACCTGAAAATGTGGAACTAAATTTGGAACTGGGTCATGGGAAGAGGTTGGAACAGTTTGGAGGACTCAGAAAGACAGAAAGCTGAGGCAACATTTTGAAATTCCTAGAGACTTATTGAATGGTTTTAACCAAAATGCTGATAGTGATATCGACAGAGATGGGCAGGCTGATGAGGTCTCAGATGAAGATGAGGCATTTATTGGGAACTGAAGGTCACTCTTGCTATGCTTTAGCAAATGGACTGCTATCTTTGTGCCCCTGCTCTAGGGATCTGTGGAATTTTAAACTTGAGAATGATGATTTAGGGTATCTGGCGGAAAACATTTCTAAACAGCGAAACATTCAAGATTTAACCTGGCTGCTTCTAACAGTGTAAGCACATATGCATGAGCAAAAAGATGATCTGAAACTGGAACTTATATTTAAAAGGAAAGCAGAGCATACAGTTTTGGCATATGTGCTGCCTGACCATATGGCAGAAAAGTAAAATTCATTTTCTTGGGAGGAATTCAAGAAAACTACAGAAATTTTCATAAAAGGAGCCAAATGTTAATAGCCAAGACAATGGGGGAAATGCCTCCAAGCCGTTTCAGAGATCTTCGTGGCAGCCCCTCCCATCACATTCCCAGAGGCACAGGAGGGAAGAATGGTTTTATTGGCCATGCCCAGGGTGCTGCTGCCCTGTGCAACTTTGGGACATTGCTCCCTGTGTCCCAGACACTCCAGCTCTAGCTATGGCTAAAAGGGCCCCAGATATGTCTCAGGCTGCTGCTCCAGAGGGTACAAGCCATAAGCCTTGGCAGCTTCTATGTGGTGCTAAGCCTGCAGGTGTGCAGACAACAAGAGTTGAGTCTTGGAAGCCTCCAGCTGGATTCCAGAAGATGTATGGAAACATCTGGATGCCCAGGCAGAAGTCTGCTGTAGGGGCAGAGTCCTCAGGGATAACCTCTACTAGAATAGTAAGGAGGGAAAATGTGGAGTTGGAGCCTCCACACAGAGTCCCCACTGGGACACTTCCTAGTGGAGCTGTGAATAGTAGATCCTTGAATAGTAGATCCACCGATGGCTTGCACTGTGTACGTGGAAAAGCCACAGGCATTCAACACCAGCTGTTGAGTGCAGCCATAGGAGATAAGCCCTGCAGAGACATAGTTGCAGAGCTGCCCAAGGCCTTAGGAGCCCACCTCTTGTATCAGTGTGGCCTGGATATAAGACATGGAGTCAAAGATTATTTTGGAGCTTTAAGATTTAATGACTGTCCCAATGGGTTACGGACTTGCATGGAGCCTGCAGCCCCTTTGTTTTGGCCGATTTCTCCCTTTTAGATCAGCAGTATTTAGCCAATGCCTGCACCCCCATTGTGTTTTGGAAGTCACTAACTTGTTTTTTATTTTACAGGCTCACAGGTGGAAGGGACTTGCCTTGTCTCAGATGAGACTTTGGAGTGTGGCCTGTTGAGTTAATGTTGAAATAGATTAAGACTTTGGGGACTGTTGAGAAGTGATTATTATGTTTTACAGTGTGAGAAGGACATGAGATTTGGGAGGGGCAAAAGGTAGAAAGATATGGTTTGGATTTGTGCCTCCCCACCCAAATCTCATGTTGAATTGTAATCCCCAGTGTTGGATGAGGGACCTGGTGGCAGGTGACTGGATCATGGGGGAGGACTTCCATGGTTTGGACTTGTATCCTCGCCCCAATCTCATGTTGAATTGTAATTCCCAATGTTGGATGAGGGGCCTGGTGGGAGGTGTGACTGGATCATGGGAGAGGACTTCCACCTTTCTGTTCTTGTGAGAGTGAGTTATCATGAGAGCTGGTTGTTTATACGTGTATGACACCTCCCCGCTTCTCTCTGTTCCTCCTACTCCAGCCACATAAGACCCGTGCCTGCTCCCCCTTTGCCTTCCACCATGATTGTAAGTTTCGGGAGGCATCCCCAGAAACAGAAGCCTGTACAGCCTGCAGAACCATGAGCCAATTAAAACTATTTTCTTTATAAATTACCCAATTTCAAGTATGTATTTGTAGTATGCAAGAATGCACAAATACAAAGCCATAATACTATACTAAATAAAATGTTTTTCAAAAATGAAATAAAGACTTCTTAACATATATAAAAGTTGAAAGAATTCATCACCATCAGACTTGAGCTATCAGCAACATCAAAGGAAATGATTTGGGCAGAAGGAAAACAATACCAGATGGAAATATGTACCTATATAATGGAATATAGAGCAGTGATAATGGTAACAACATGAAAATATCTATCTCTCTATATACATATATACACACACATATGTACATATATATACGTATATATACACACATATATCTTATTTAAATGTCTTTAAAAGATAACTGTCTTTAGACAAAATAATTAAAATGTAATGTGTTATCGAAAACATATGTAGAAGTAAAATATATGACAATAGCAATAAGGCTGGGAGGGAGAAAAATGAAAGTAAACAAAGGCAAAGTTCCTATACTGTACATGAACTAATACATATTTTAAGGTAGACTGTGATAAATTATAGCTAATAAGGCAACAAAAGAGGAAAAAAGCCATCACAAAAATGCTCAATCCAAATGAAGGCAGAAAAAAGTGAAAATGTACAATTAAGAGATGGGACAAATGAAATACAAACTAGAAGGTAGATTTAAGCCTAACTGTATCATTAGAAACATTAAATGAGAATAGTCTAGTCTTTTAATGCTCCAATTAGTCATAGTCTTTTAATACCCCAATTAAAAGGCAGAGGTTGTCATGCTGGATAAAGAAAAATAATACCCGAGGATATACTTACAAGAAGTTCACTGCAAATATAAAGCCATAAATAAGTTAAAATGTAAAAGGATGGAAATTGGTATACAATGCTATAATTAATCAAGTGAAAACTGGAGTGATTAATACCACACAATCGATGCTGGGAAAGGAAGTAAAAATGTTATTTTCAAAATGTTTGCTTGTATATATCAGTAAACAAATGAACATTTTGAATCCATGCAGAAGCTAATAAAATTTTACAACTGAGTCTCTGAAAATAAATAAAATGAAAAAGTTGATGTGTTGTTGTGTGTGTGCTCCCACCATAGCCATTTTCAAGCTGCCTGATGTCAACCAGCTCACATTTTTTGAAAATTTAAACATAGACCATCATGAGCCAGTCCTATTTACCACTGATTCCAGGCTATCAAAATGTGAGCCTATAGTCATCATATCCTGCCAACTGGCTCTCCTTTGAAGCAACTATATTTAGAACTTAGAATACAGTTGCTTCAAAAATGAGTTGTTTAGAATTTAAACACTGAAACATTAAAAAGTACACAAATGATCCATGGGCTTTGAATGTATATGGCCTAAATAAAATAGGATTTCTAACAGCATTCTCCACCCTTCCTCCTTATTAAATAATTCAGCCATTCTTTTGGCCTCAATAAATCTAGATACCTGCTGCACAAATCAATAGAAATCAGGACATTAACATTTCATCATGGAAACTATGTAGGCCTGCAGAAGATGAGAGGACAAGCCTTTGCGGATGTTCAAAGTGATTCTATTTAACTTCTTAAGAAGAAGTTAGTGTGAACGTCATAAATTTTATTAATTTGCAGGTCATATCAATTCCTTTTGGTCTTTTATAACAGACTGAAACTAATTTGTAACACAGATGGAGGGCAATTTAAGGGTTCTCATGATTAATTGTAAAGGAAATCTTTACAGATGCTTTTAAGTCATGTATTTATTATTTTTAATTTTTTAGTGTATGGGACAGAGAGGGAGAAAGGAGATGCAGGTAGATTTAGTTTTTGCTCTTTAAAAATTGTTGGAAGATAGGTGCAGAGCACTTCCACACATGGAATCCCATGTACAAAATGGGGTAGTGACAATAAACAAATAGTTGTGGGATTTCAGGTACCATACCTTAAATATCAATGAGATAGTTTCTCATAAGTGAAACTTTTAAGCTACCACACATAACGTGGCATGGGAAGTCAATTCCTCTGCCCTATCTGACATAAGTCTGGCCTTAACTTTAAGACTAAACACACCATCCTCCCCTCAGCCCACCTCTAACCATCAAATAACAATTTTTTTAGACTATCATCAAATCTGACCAGAAATAAAAACTATCATGTCTTATCTGGAAACTAGATAAGGAAGGGGAGATATATCCTGTTCAATATATGCAAGTTTCCTGTTTAGTGTGTTAGGGAGGCCAGAGCAGTGTGTACTAGTTGAGTGAGGTCCAAAAGTACAGACCATTAGAAATATGCCACCTTCACTTCTCAGTTCAGAAGGATCCCTAAGTTCCTGACTCACACAGTCTTTGCTTTACACAGCCTGTGAGGGGGAATCTTAATCACATTAATTCCATGGACTCTAAAAAGAAGCAGTCCTGGTGTTTAATGATGCACGGCAGGTCAGCCTGTGTTTATAGTTCAGGATATGAAGAGCAGGGCTTGGGAGCTGGGGTGGTGTGGGAGGAAGGCAGACAGGGACAAAATGAAGTAGAGAATGTGAAATAGTTGCAAAAGCTTAGGACCTAGCATCAGCAATACTGGAAACTCCCCTGAGCTGTGCCACTAATTTCTGGTGACCTGGACAAATCTCTCTTCCTCCCTGAATTCCATTTGTATCATCTGAACAATGAAGGTGTAGAACTAGTGATTTCTAAAGGCTTTTTTTTTTTTTTTTGCCCCAAGAGTCAGTGACTTTAGGGACTCCTTTAACCTGTCTAGCAATGACTCTTTTTGTCTGCCTTAAGGGAAATGGTAAGAACTCATAACCTCTAATAGGTATAAGGCCTAGTTCAGTTTACAAAGTTCCCTTCACATACATATGTTCTTTGATCCATCCTAGCAATAGCCTTCTGAGATAGGCAGACTGGGTGCGTTCATCCCCAGTTGATAGATAAAGAAACTGAGGCTCAGAGGCTAACACTTAGTGAACACTTACCCTTTTATGTGCTAAGCATGTTACATCAATCATCTCCCTTAGTCCATACAATGACCCTCTGAAGAGTTTTATGGTAGGTAATATATTATTTACATTTTACAGATGAAGACACTGAGGGACAAAGAGGATCCCTAATTTGCCCATGGTCACTCAGGTGGCAAATGCCTATGTTTCAGAGCCTTGCACTTAACATTTATACTATATACTGCTTATTTTGTAAGGACCAAATGGAGTCTTGCATTTAGGAATAGGGGGTAAGGATAGAAGAAACACCCATAATTACAGAAAGCATAAACTTGCTTTGGGCAGGCATGCCCTTGGCAACACTGTGAATACAGTTTGCCTTTGCTGCCTTTTGACATCTCTGTCCCCATCAGGCGTCCAGTACCAATCAAGATTTATTTCCACAGGCCATATTCTCTAAAGCCCATAGAGGTGGTAAAGCATTATCTAGAGCAAAGGTTCCCAATTCTCACTGGCCAGCTGGGAATCTTTAGCCTCATTTTAGAGAATTAGATTCAAATAGTTTAATTTAGCGTCAAGATTTAAGCTTTTCAGGTGGTTCTAATATGCAGTCGGGGTACAGAACAAATGTTGTTCTCAGTCTTGGCTGCATATTAAAATCATCTGGAGAGATTTCAAAAGTTAACAAAGTGCACAACCACCAGAAATGCTGATGTAATTGTTTTGGGGTATAAACTTGATCTGGAGATTTTTATAAGCTCTCAAGTGATATTAATGTAGATACAAGGTTGAAAATCACTTATCTATCCAGAAGGCCTATGATCTACTATATAGGCTTCACCACTCACTAGCTAAATAAACTTGGGTAAGTAACTTAATCTCAGACATAGTTTTTTCATCTTAAACATAAAGAAAATAATAATATTCACATTGTGAGGTTATTCTGAGAATTAAATAATGTTTGTAAAGGGCTAGTATCTGGCATGTAGTAAGTGCTAAAAAACTAGCTATAATGATAAATTACTATGCAGGATAAAAAGTATCTGATAAACAAAATCTTACTAAGGCAATGGTTCTCAAACTTTAGCATCCATCAGAATCACCTGAAGGCTTATTAAAGCACAGATTGCCTCTCTCTACCTATACTTTACGTCTGGGGTGAAACCAATAATATGCACTTGGTAACAAGTTCCCAGATGATACCGATGCAACTAGTTTGAACATTGTAGTTTGAGAAGCTCCATAACAAAATATTAGCTTCAGTTTCAGATTCCCCTCCAAATGAGGTTTTTGTTTGTTTTTTTGTTTTTGTTTTTGTTTTTTGAAACAGAGTCTCACTCTGTTGTCCAGGCTGGCATGCACTGGCGATCTCAGCTCACTGCAACCTCTCCCTCTTGGGTTCAAGCGATTCTCCTGCCTCAGCCTCACAAGTAGCTGCGATTACAGGAATGTGCTACCACACTCAGCTAATTTTTGTATTTTCAGTAGAGACAGGGTTTCACCATGTTGGTCACACTGGTCTCGAACTCCTAATCTCAAATGACCTGCCCATCTCAGCCTCCCAAAGTGCTGGGATTACAGGTGTGATCCCTCAACTGAGTATTGATACATTCAAAAACCCCAAGGATGTTATTATGGTGGAACTTAAGATACTTCAGTTGACAAATAGTGGAGAAGTATTTGGGGACAAGCGATATCCTTGTAAAAAGTTGACTACACTTAATTTTAAAGTGAGTCCATGTCAGCTACCCTGGGCTATTTTGCAAAGCAGGAGACAGCACAGAGGCTGCTCTAAATGAGATTTTGTAACAGAGTAGAGGAAGCTTCATATTTTTTGCTTTTTCTTTTCAGCACCATTTAATGAGAGCTGCCCTTTCCCCTCCTTCAGTCTCTCTTCTAATTTAAAAAAGATGCCACTAAAGTGGCACATCTTCACAGAAGGGTTAAATTCCTGTTTAAATGTATTCCAAGGCTGATAAAACACATTAAGATTGACGGGAATGTGATTGTTTCCTACCAAAAAGTGTCACAGAAATAAGGATGTTTTCCAGTGTCTGGAGAGGTTCTGACAAATAGACTAAGGCTGACAAATTTCTCCCCCAACCCTGACAGCTACTGAAGTAATCAATTGTGGAAGGGATAAGGCTGGCTGCAAGCCCAATAAGGAGGCTGGCAAACGTATTTGCAGCATACTTTCTACTTTTTTGTGTCCCTGTCAAGTACTCCCCTCCAGCATTGGATTTCCAACTCTTCAACCATCACTCTGTTTCTGGGCAGCAGATATTATCCTTGATAACCTTCACTCCAATCAAAGTCTATTTGGACTTTTTAATTATTATTTGACCAAGGCTAGGCAGTTGACTTGCTGAATTTAGATATATAAATACACACTGGCCGGGCGTGGTGGCTCACACCCGTAGTCCCAGCACTTTGGGAGGCCGAGGCGGGCGGATGACCTGAGGTCAGAAGTTTGAGACCAGCCTGACCAACATGGTGAAACCCTGTCTCTACTAAAAATACAAAATTAGCTGGGCATGGTGGTGCATGCCTGTTAATCCCAGCTACTCAGGAGGCTGAGGCAGGAGAATCGCTTCAGTGGAGGTTGCAGTGAGCCAAGATTGTGCCATTGTACTCCAGTCTGGGAAACAAGAGTGAAACTGTGTCTCAAAAAAAGAAAAAAAATCAGCCGGGTGCGGTGCCTCACGCATGTAATCCCAGCACTATGGGAGGCTGAGGCCGGCGGATCACCTGAGGTTGGGAGTTCCAGACTAGCCTGACCAACATGGAGAAACCCCATCTCTACTAAAAATACAAAATTAGCCGGTCATGGTGGTGGGCACCTGTAATCCCAGCTACTCGGGAGGCTGAGGCAGGAGAATAGCTTGAACCCAGGAGGCAGAGGTTGCAGCAAGCCAAGGTCGCGACATTGCACTCCAGCCTGGGCAACAAGACCAAAACACCATCTCAAAAAAGTAAATAAATAAATAAAAATCACATTGAGGCTGAGCGTGGTGGCTCACGCCTGTAATCACAGCACTTTGGGAGGCCGAGGTGGGTGGATCACGAGGTCAGGAGTTCGAGACCAGCCTGGCCAACATGGTGAAACCCTGTTTCTACTAAAAATCCAAAAAAATTAGTTGGGCATGGTGGTGGCACCTGTAATCCGAGCTACTCGGGAGGCTGAGGCAGGAGAATTGCTTAAAACTGGAAGGCAGAGGTTGCAGTGAGCCGTGATCGTGCCATGGCACTCCAGCCTGGGCAACAAGAGCAAAACTCTGTCTCAAGAAAAAAAAAAAAAAAAATCACATTGAATGTGTGAGTGGTAAGTACTGCTTAATGGGATATTTTTTTTCCAAGGAATTTGTAGCAAAAGCAGCAGCTCAAAAGAATGAGTCTCAAATAATGGAAAGCCAGGCAATGCGGCTGGTGGCATAGTTATTAAAATAATTTGGTTGCTAGGGTGGCATTTGGGCAAAGCATGCCAATATTCTCTGGAGCAGATAGAGTGGGGAGACTCCTAGAAACTTAGTTCCACAGGTGGATGGGTTTGACGTTGGAGCAATCGCTCAATATCTTTATCTCCTGACATTCATCTACAAAACGAGGTTAATAATATCCTGTCCGGCCTCCCTCTTTTGAGTTGTGAAACTGAATTTTCATGGCATATGTGAAGGCATGCTGTAAATTAGTAGGTGTTAGAGAAATTCAAGTTTTTGAATAATAGTAATGACAATGATGACGATGATGAAATAAATGATAAATCCTTAGTCACATGAGAAAAATAGGTTGAAGGTTAGTAAAGTTTCACACACCAGAAAAGATCTACTAAATAAAAAGCACTCTTTGCTAGGCGCAGTGGCTCACGCCTGTAATTCTAGCACTTTGAGAGGCCGAGATGGGAGGATTGCCTGAGGTCAGGAGTTTAAGACCAAGCTGGCCAACATGGCGAAACCCCGTCTCTACTAAAAATACAAAAATGACCCAGGCATGGTGGCGCGTGCCTGTAACCCCAGCTACTCAGAGGCTGAGACAGGAGAATCGCTTGAACCCAAAGGCAGAGATTGAAGTCAGCCGGGATTGTACCACTGCACTCCAGCCTTGGCAACAGAGCGAGACTCTGTCTCCAAAAAAAAAAAAGGTACTGTTGATGTTGTCAAATTAAATATTACCATACCTCATATCTTGGAGCCATGAAAATCCATTGATTTGATGTGGATAGAGCATATTTATCAGGCATGTCCTTCTGTGGGTCTCAATGTCCCCATCAGTTCCATGAGGGAGTAGGAGGCCTGGATAGTCACAAATAACACCATTTTCTGGGTATTCATAGGGAGGAAAGAAGTCACCAAGGCAGCTGGCTGCCACTGCTTCCTCCTCTCCTGTTCAGAGGGGATAGCCCAAGAGCCAGAGAAGAAACAGTAACATTTTGTAGGGATGTATACATTGGAGGCTTCTTGGAGGACCCTGAGTGGCCCACTGCTGTTCCCTCCTAGTGAGCTGCTTTCAGTGGAAGATTTACAAGTACTCGAGACCCTTCAGGACACTAAGACGCTGGTCTACACTAGCATAGCTCCACGTCATAAGCAGAAAATGATAGCTCAGTCAATAGCAAATACTCCAAGGACTTGAAATGATCTGAGGCCACTTCTCTTTGAATCATTCTACTGTAGAGAAGCAGTTAACTTACAGGCTCTTGAGGTATTTGCCCTAGTAATGGCAACCCTCAGCCCCCACCTCTCAGTAGTAATTTACATGAGCAGAGCCTGCTCATGCAGAGAAGGCTTAAAACAATAAAACTGTGTGTTCGACCCCAAAGACCCTAACAGTTTGCCATCCTCAGAAGAGCAGTGACTCCTAACTGGTCAGACCCAGCACCCATGGTTATCCAGCACTATTTGCTCCAGGAGAAAAAGCAAAGGACTGTAATGAGGAGATTAACATCCCTGCATAAGGTGGGTATCAAGTCATTTCATAGTTGCACTGGGGCTTAAAGATTGGGGTTGCCGTGGTGGGTAACAGACAGCGTTTCTGATATGTTTATCTCCACAAAGAAGAGAACCTCAGACAGAGATCACCCTATAAATAGAAGCACTACAATCTCTCACTTAAAAAAAAATCTTATAAACCTGGCCATTATGCCTCAAATTCTACTGGTAGTGAGTGTTTAAGTATTGCTGTTTTCTGAGGCCTTCAAATGGGAAACAGTACATCTAATGACTAAGAGCCAAGGCTCCAATAAGGGCTGGGCTATGTACTAAGTCTTCATCATAGTCAAGTTGCTTAATTTTTCTAAAGTTTAGTTTCCTCATGCGTAAAAAAGGGTAAGCAATAATACCTTCACCAGAATTGTGATTAGCAATAACATTTAGTAACTGCTTAACACAGTGTTCAGTACATAAGAAATGCTGGGGAAAAAAGGTAGCTGCTATTACTACCTAAAATCCAAACTGTCCTGCAGAATAAATCTCCATTAGTGAATTTGGCAGACGCCTCTCTTTCAGAGACAATTTGGCAGAGTGTAAACATTATGGGCTTTGGATCCAAACAGACTTGGTTTTAAATTCAGCCTTTTACAATCTCTACGTCTGAGAACACTGTATTGTTATGAACCTCAGGTCCAACCTATTATAAAGAGGGAATAATATCTTACCTTGTGGGATTGTTAGGAGAATTACGACACAAAAGTTTGTGACACACCTGTACACAGTAAGCACCCAACAAACATTCGTTTTTTTCTCAGGAAAGCATGTAGACTTATGTGCTGTGGCCCTGATCTACGAGGTGGAAAATTTACTGAGTTAATGGAAATGATGTAAGAATCCAGAGCCACAGATATGTTAGTACACCATAATAAAAATGGGCTCGGGGGATCAATGTTCAAGCCAGGACATTCAAGGTTTCTTCCATGCTCACTGTACCCTCCTGAGGTGTTCTTAGATGACCATCCCACATTTTGCAGACACATAATGGGCTTTTTGACTGGCTTTGAGACAGTCTAGCATAAGAACTTTACCCAGTAGGTGGGCTGCGGGGGCACTGATGGAATAATCCCATTGGAACCTGTCTCACAGAGTTTAAAAGAAAGATTGGTTATGTCAATAATGGGTGCTGACTGGAGAAGAAACAGAGTAAGTTGATGATGGTGATCATTACATCACCACAAAGCTGTAATTCTAGAGGCAGAAGCAACAGACATCAGCTTCTGAGGGGAACATTTATTAGAATTATTAATAATCCAGATCTTGTCAAACTGCTAGAGCAGTCTGTTTTTGCAGTTAGTAAAATGGTGTACCACCCTCTGTGACACCTGTTTGCGCAGTTAGCAAAATGGTGTACCACCCTCTGTGCTTCTCCATATATCTTTATAATAAATCATTTTTAGCAGAGGTGACCTGAGTAAATCTAGGTTCCTAAGAACATAGAAATATTTGGGTGCAAATTTCAGCCCTGCCACTTACTAGTTTTCTCATATGTAAAATGGGAAGTGTGAGGATTGAGTTGGTACATGCAAAACATTTAGACTAGTGTTTGGCACATGGTAAGTGTTCAAAAATTGTTACCTATTCAAGTAACAGCTTCTGAGTCTGTTTTCTTATCTGTGAAATGGTATTATATTCACCTCCTGAAGTATTTGGGAGGATTAGATGAAGTAACACAGGTAAAATAGTGCATAGCTACATATCTGGTACTTCACATATGTTGACTATCATTTTCCTTCCCTTAAAAACAAAATCTTTAAATATTTTGAATTATGAAATACTCTTCTAGGCAGAATAGTAAAAATAACTTTGAGTTTTGTGCATTGTAGGTGCTGAATACATAGATATTGTGAAAAGTTTCCACTTCAATGAGTGTTGCCACTGTGAACTTCTCTCTCACCCTCTACCCTTATATACCCAGGTTCAGAAGAATTGGGATGGCTCAGGTATGGTTTTATTTGGAGATTTATATCAAAAATCTTTATGTATGGCCAGGCCTTCCTGGTGAGTTAAAAGGAAGCAAGATAATGTCTAGTCTCTTACAGTGGGATGATGTCACTATCCTCACCCTAGCTAAGCAATGCTCATTCTCTATGAGGCTTACAATAAGTGTCACGCATAGAAACAAAAAAATTCAGCTTCAGATTCAAAATTATTTATTCTGTAAATGGGCATTTCCAACTGGAGGGTCTCAAAAAAGCATATTAAGCTAGCAAATCTCAATAGATTATAACAATTTGAAATTTTTCTTTTCCCCCCTTTACCTAGAAAAGCATCCTCCATCACTGCTTTCTCCTTTTCATTTAACCCCAGATTGGTTCTTAGACTTTATGTCTGATTGAATCTAAACAATATTCAAAATTCCACAGAGAAAACCCTTGTTGATTACTACTTCAACAGCCAAATCCCTTTAAGTGGCAAAATCACCATGCTATGTTTTTTTAATGTTTTTATCTTTTCCTCACAATTATTTCATGTCATTTTGATAAATTTAAAGCTAAACATAGCAAGTTCCAGCAAGATCAAGTTTGTGCAAGATTTCTAAGAAATATGTATACAGAGTTCATCTTATGAACCTTCATTTGGAATATGGGACCTAACTTTAATGACCAAGCAACATATTAAATGAAGAATTTTTTCTTCCCTTACAAAATTTAAGAACCTTAATGACCAACCAACATATTAAACGAAGAATTTTTTTTCTTCCCTTACAAAATGTAAGAACATAAAACAGTCCAGGTAATACATTTTACACGAATAAATGTCCCTTTAACATTCAATTTGGACTTTTCTAACTGAAGTTGGAAGGCTTTCAGCTGTCTGGTAGATAAAATGGATTAGCAGTTAATGTCTAAACTACTTATTAAGTACCACGGGCACTTTAGTCATTTATTTGTAGCAAGGCACTTTCAACAACTTTGTACCTACTACAGTAAGGAAGCAGTATATTTACAAGAATATAGGCAATAACAATATATTTCATTTTGGAAATTTCAGTTGAATTATTTTACCAATAAATCTTCCTGCTTGAGAGCATTTTCCAGTGTGGAAAATGAAAAGCTTGCGTATGAATACAACTTAGTTAACTTTGTAACAAATTGATTCCATTTGTTAACTTGTGGAAAAACTGCTGTGATTTCCAAGGAAGGAAAGTCTTATTTTTCTGACAATTCACAAGGTGGAAAAAAGAACCAATCTTCACCTTGAAACATTCTACTAAATACTTGCTTGTCTCTGGATGAACTACCTTCAATCAATCATTTTACTAGTAGTTTTCAGTGTCTGTCTCAGCAAAAAAATTAGCACATGATACACTTCGAATAGCATTATGGATGAGGATTAAGACAAGGTGTGATATAGATTTGAAATGAGACATAGCTGTGATCAAATCCCAGCTGTTTCTTAGCTGTATGAATCCATGCCATCTACTTAAATTGTCAGCCTATTTCCCGTTCTCTAAAAATCAAAATAACAATCACTCCACCTTGCACACAGGATTCTTTTGATGATTAAATAAACTATAATATATCAAAGTCCAGATCAGTTCCTAACATAAATAGGTGCTCAATTAATGTGGTGGATCCGAATCTCTCTGTTGTTCACTCTCCTCTTCTGTAAAATGGGAGGTGGGGTTAAACTAGATAGTTTCTATGTCTTTGGAGAAAGAAAAATGCAAAGGTCCATAACACCGTAATACCAAATTTAGAATTCTTTTGGTGGTAATGGTAGTGAGTTTTGGGGTAAGTGCAGTGTTTCACTAGTTCAGTGCATTCCCTTCATTCTTTTCAAATACCATTTGGGGTAATGCAACCAATGTACTCTGAAAAGATCTGCAAAAAGGGGATGTAAGGCCCAGAAATGGGTAAAGTATTATCCAAGTTAGAAGTTAGTATCAGAGCTAGGTCTACACTTTACATTAAATTATTGTAAGTCAGAACCAGGACTTTTTCCTCTACAGTCTACACAAGAGCCAATTTAGACTTTATTTTGAAACTGTTATCTACTAGCTTCATTTAATCTATAGCAAATTAAGCTCAGGTTTTTTTTTTTTTGTTATTTTCTTTGCATCCTAGCAATCTTAGGTTCTTACTTTATCCATAGCTAGTACCCTTAAATTTCTGTTCAGATAGTCCAGATGGTCCTTTCCTATAACTTTCTAAACTATAAAGCAAACTCATCTCTGATCATAATTACTTGTTCCATCTCCTACTCCTGTTTCCTCTCTGTAGCAACCATTGGTAATAAGTTAACCAGGCAAAATAATCCAGCCCAGAAAGTTTACCTAAAATGGTTCACTGGAAGGTGGAAGATTTCAGGTATATAAGCATATGAGTAGGGAAGTAATTTTTGTCAGCCACATTGTCTAAAGGGTGAAGGTACAGCAACATTTTTCTGAGCATTTGACCTTATATATTGAAATAAACGACACAATCAAATACATAAGAAAAAAAATCAGGAGAAAATAAGATTGATGGGGAACTAAAACAAGGTAAATGAAAGGTGCTATGATGTCTGTTTTTCATGACAGTATAGTCTGACACGTACTACTTTTCAATTATTAAATCAATTATCAAATTAGAAATGTAATTATACTAAAAACATAAGAGGTCACAGGTTGTGGCGCTATTGGTTTAAGAACAAATTCTAAGAAAGGAATTTTTGTTACGTTTGTAAGATAATAGGTGCATCTAAAAGTAAAACTTGGTGTCTATCAATATTTTTTAAAAGACAAGTATGACAGGATTATAAACTAAAAGCATGAGCAGTTATCTTTAGATCAAAATCATGTACATTTAAGTAAGTGGTATTGACAATTTAACAATATTTATTAAAGTCAAAAGAACAGAAACTACACAATTTCTAACAATGGAAAGTAAGAAAACTCTATATTCCATAGAAATTTTAGCATGCCATAATCTCTTCTATGGCTAAAACAAAAACAAACTTACCCTTTAAGTAGAAAGGACAAAGCATCAATTATAAACAAAATAGAAGATTCCAGCGTGGAGGTCACAATCATTCAGTAATCATATTTAAATAGTAATCATATTTAAATCAAACATATTTAAATAGGTTTAACCCAAATTTCTAAAAGTATAATTTCTCATTTCATTAATCAGTGAATATAGTCTTCACTCATACATGTTCTCATACATGGTGGGAAACATCATATATGAATAGTGAACAATTAGCAAAGAACTCTCTCTGCAATTGCACTTTGAAGGCCTTCGTGACTTACAATGAAAAGATTTTCTAAACAGATCTGCTCTTCAATAGAACTTCACAAACGATTGGAATTTGTTCATGGATCAATCTTGCAGTAAATAAGAAAAAACATCTAACTTATTTAACCTAGATTAGTAGCAGCATACTTGCTAAAATAAAACTTCATCACTTCTCCACATTTGAGAATGTTATATCAGAAAATTGCATACTCATGTGAATTTGTTAATTTTATCTGGGTAAAATATAAGTATTCCTGAGGAGATGACAAGTAATACAACTGGCCATTTTGTTTTTAAACTCAAGGATCCTGGCCTTCCAGAATTTGTTCTTCTTTACAGTCTTATAACTTTTGTGTCCCCACAATAACCCCATGTTATGCTCCCAACTTCCATTGAGCTGGATGTAATTCACATGTCTGAGCAAAACATTTAAGGTATTTATTGTCCACTTCATTTTTTCCAGTTATTAAAGAGTTGTTTTAAAAGAATGAACACATTTAACCAGGAATTCTAGTACATGTAACTTGAGTTGATTCAGTTTTGTTCTCATTGTTATTTTGTCAGTCGGTTTAAAAACACAGGTTAAGAGTCATGGAAATCAATCAATAATCTTATGAAAAAATGTGTATGATAAGTAAATTATATTAATACCATATGAATTAACCTCCTTTTAAAATACAGGTCGGGTGTGGTGGCTCACACTTGTAATCCCAGCAATTTGGGAGGCCGAGGCATAAGGATCGCTTGAGGTCAGTAGTGCGAGACCAGCCTGGCCAACATTGTGAGACCCCGTCTCTACTAAAAATAAAATAAAATACAAATACAGCATGATAAGGGTTGAGTAGAAATAGGATAATCATTAAAATGTGTTTCACAATTTCATTCGAAGTATGAAAAGTTAAATTTTGGGGAGAGTCTTAACAATGATATTTAGCAAATAGAAAATTGTAAAACTGAACAAACCTTAATTTCTCTGGTTTAATGTTGCATATTTCTTTCTAGTTAAGTAGGAACATTATCAATGGAACTGTCTTTAATTTAAGGAATTTAAATAGTCATTACATTACTGGTTGAAAATTCTAAAACTAATTTAAATTTAAAAGCTGATAAATACAGATTAAAGTCAACTGCATTTCTGCTTGGATAACAGAAACAAAAAACACAAAACAAAAATACGTCATACCCATTGTATGACACTAAATGAGGTGATTTTGACTATGTAAACATTAAATAAACATGTTTCCATGCCTTTATTTTTATGTATCAAGTCTCACTGCAGACAGATTTAAAACTACTTTGAATTTTTAAAATCCCAAAACTTTTATTCTGTACTCCATTCTGTATGAAGTACTTTGTAACACTTTGGTGCTGAATTTTTTATCTAACTTTTGAGGAAGATGGTTAATATACAAGAAGCTAATTCTAGCTCTGTCAAAAATACATCCCTCACACTTTTACATATAATATATAGAACTATATATAAAATCTGTCAAGATGGAAACTCCCTGGAATTTCTTAATGTATTGAAAAGTATAGCAAGGCAAAAGAAAGCATTATATATAAACAGTGTTTAGGCAAAAAAGCATTCTGACATATATAGTATTCTTAGTGTAAGTGGAGTATAACTTATCTATACAAACAAAGAATGTTTCAGAAGCAAGTGAAGCAAACAGAAGCAGCAGCTCTTTAAATTATATTCAATCATGGAAAAGAGCAAGTCTCTGTGATAGTTCATCCTAGAGAAAGCAAATTTTACAAGTCACCAAAGCAGTGAAAAATATGTAACACTGTTGAAGGCCGAAAGAATGAGGGTCGCG
This sequence comes from Mandrillus leucophaeus, assembly GCF_000951045.1. Taxonomy (NCBI): domain Eukaryota; kingdom Metazoa; phylum Chordata; class Mammalia; order Primates; family Cercopithecidae; genus Mandrillus; species Mandrillus leucophaeus. The sequence continues at coordinate 1,474,096 of NW_012108597.1, forward strand.
ATCAACTCAGTACACCAATGGAGGCTATATGAATAAACAGCAAACTGTTTACTCATGAAAGCAGGATATTGGCAAATTGCCAAACTGCATCTGCCACCTAGAAGGAACGCTGAGGGCCATCACCACCCAGGCACAAGTGTTTCTTGTGAATAGGCATATCTGAAGCCTGTTAGCAATAATGTGAACCTGTGATCAATCAAACAACTGATCAATTGTTACCTCCTCCTCCTTGTTCTTTCTACCCAATAAACACGAAGGGCGGCTGGCAAGGTGGCTCACGCCTGTTGTCCCAGCACTTTGGGAGGCCAAGATGGACGGATCACGAGGTCAGGAAATCGAGACCATTCTGGCTAACATGGTAAAACCCCGTCTCTATTAAAAATACAAAAAATTAGCCAGGCGTGGTGGCGGGCACCTGTAGTCCCAGCTACTCGGGAGGCTGAGGCAGGAGAATGGCGTGAACCCAGGAGGCGGAGCTTGCAATGAGCCGAGATCGTGCCACTGCACTCCAGCCTGGGCGACAGAGTGAGACTCCATCTCAATAAATAAATAAATAAATAAATAAATAAGAAGGACTGTAGAAGCTCAGGGCTGCCTTTGCTCACTAGAAGCAAGGAGCCCCCAACCCCTTCTTTAAAACAAATCCTTTCATCTTTGTTTTCATTTCTGCATTCGTCCCCCTTCGTTCAGTCCCATAGTAACCATCACGTAACACTAATATTTTAAATAGTTCACATTTTAAATATGATTTAAAATCCTGCCTCAAATATTCACGCTAAAATCAACATTAGGAGTTTAATTTTTTAAACTTTTCAGAAAAAAATGAAGCTCTTAATAGAGCAGAAGCTATGAAGGGGAGCAAATTCTATATCCAAACAAAATGTGCATGCAAATAGAAAATTCCCATCATTACAGAGCTAAAGGCTGATCATATTTTTCTGATTTATGATATATTACAGTAGAAAAATACTCTTTATAAAAGGTGAATATATACTTATATTTAATTTATACAACATGTTTAAATTATATACGATGTATTTTATATATATATGTATATATCCTAAATTACTTCAATACACATCAAACACACAACAGCAAAGATAAAATCCAACCTCTACTTGTTCCATGGAAGTAACATTTGTGCCAAAAGAATCTATGTGACCCTGTGGTAGTTCCATATTGAGATCAAGGCTACAACTTAAAAATAATTAGCGGTTGGTGGCTGGCAAGATGGCCAAATAGGAACAGCTCCAGTCTGCAGCTCCCAGCAAGATCAATGCAGAAGGTTGGGTGATTTCTGCATTTCCAACTGAGGTAACCAGTTCATCTCAGTGGGACTGGTTAGAGTGGGTGCAGCCCATGGAGAGTGAGCCAAAGCAGGGTGGGGTACCACCTCACCTGGGAAGTGCAAGGGGTCGGGGAACTCCCTACCCTAGCCAAAGGAAGTCTTGAGGGACTGTGCCGTGAGGGATGCTGCAATCCAGCCCCAGATACGACGCTTTTCCCATGGTCTTCGCAACCCGCAGACCTGGAGATTCCCTTGGGTGTCTATGCCAGCAGGGTCCTGGGATTCAAGCACAAACCTGGGTGGCCGTTTGGACAGACACCGAGCTAGCTGCAGGAGTTTTTTTTTCATACCTCAGTGGCGCCTGGAATGCCAGCAAGACAGAACCATTCACTGTGCTGGAAAGGGGGCTGAAGCCAGGGAGTCACGTGGTCTAGCTCAATGGGTCCCATCCCCATGGAGCCCAGCAAGTTAAGAACCACTAGCTTGAAATTCTAGCTGCCAGCACAGCAGTATGAAGTGGACCTGTGACAGTGGAGCTTGGTTGGGGGAGGGGTGTCCACCACTGCTGAGGCTTGAGTAGGCAGTTTTCCACTCACAGTGCAAATAAAGCTGCCTGGAAGTTCAAACTGGGTGGAGCCCACTGCAGCTCCGCAAAGCCGTTGTAGCCAGACTGCCTCTCTAGATACTTCCTCTCTGGGCAGGGCATCTCTGAAAGAAAGGCAGCAGCCCTAGTAAGGGGCTTACAGATAAAACTCCCATCTCCCTGGGGCAGAGCACCAGGGGGAAGGGGCTGTGGGCACAGCTGTAGCAGAGTTAAAAGTTCCTGCCTACTGGCTCTGAAGAGAGCAGCAGGTCTCCCAGAACAGTGGTCGAGCTCTGCTAAGGGAGAGACTGCCACCTCAAGTCGGTCCCTGACCCCCATGCCTCCAGATTGGGAGACACCTCCCAGCAGGGGTCTCATACAGGAGAGCTCCAGCTGACATCTGGTGGGTGCCCCTCTGGAATGAAGCTTCCAGAGGAAGAAACAGGCAGCAATATTTGCTGTTCTGCAGCCTCCACTCATGATAACCAGGCAAACAGGGTCTGGAGTGAACTTCCAGCAAACTCCAGCAGACCAGCAGGAGAAGAGCCTGACTGTTAGAAGGAAAACTAATGGACAGAAAGGAACAGCATCAACATCAACAAAAAGAATGTCCACACAGAAACACCATCTAAAAGTCACCAGCATCAAAGACCAAAGGTAGATAAATCCATGAAGAACAGGTAAAACCACTGCAAAAATGCTGAAAATTCCAAAAACCAGAATGCCTCTTCTCCTCCAAAGGATCACAACTCCTTGCCAGAAAGGGAGAAAAACAGGATGGAGAATGAGTTTGATGAATTCACAGAAGTAGGCTTCAGAAGGTGGGTAATAACAAACCCCTCCAAGCTAAAGGAGCATGTTCTAACCCAATGCAAGGAAGCTAAGAACCTTGAAAAAAGGTTAGAGGAATTGCTAACTACAATACCCAGGTTAGAGAAAAACATAAATGTCATGATGGAGATGAAAAACAGAGCAGAAGAACTTCGTGAAGCACACACAAGTATCAATAGCCAAATCGGTCAAGCAGAAGAAAGGATATCAGAGATTGAAGATTGACTTAATGAAGTAAAGCATGAAGACAAGATTAGAGAAAAAAAGAATGAAATGGAATGAACAAAGCATCCAAGTAATATGGGACTACATGAAAATACCAAACCTACATTTTATTGGCATACCTAAAAGTGACGTGGAGAAAGTAACCAAGTTGGAAAACACTCTTCAGGATATTATCCAGGAGAACATCCCCAACCTAGCAAGACAGGCCAACATTCAAATTCAGGAAAGATAGAGAACACCATAAAGATACTCCTCGAGAAGAGAAACCCCAAGTCAGATTCACCAAGGTAGAAATGAAAGAAAAAATGTTAAGGGCAGCCAGAGAGAAAGGTCAGGTTACCCACAAAGGGAAGCCCATCAGACTAACAGCAGATCTTTCTGCAGAAACCCTAAAAGCCAGAAGAGAGTGGGGGCGAATATTCAACAATATTAGAGAAAAGAATTTTCAACCCAGAATTTCATATCCAGCAAAATTAAGCTTCATAAGCAAAGGAGAAATAAACTCCTTTACAGACAAGCAAATGCTGAGAAATTTTGTCACCACCAGGCCTGCCTTACAAGAGCTCCTGAAGGAAGCACTAAACATGAAAAAAACAAAAAACCAGTACTAGCCACCACAAAAATACACCAAATTGTAAAGACCATTGACACTATGAAGAAACAGCATCAACTAACAGGCAAAATAACCAGCAAGCATCATAATGACAGGATCAAATTCACAACTAACAATATTAACTTTAAATGCAAATGGCCTGAATGCCCCAATTAAAAGATACAGACTGGAAAATTGGATAAAAGTCAAGACCTACCGGTGTGCTGTATTCAGGAGACCATCTCACATACAAAGATATACATAGGCTCAAAATAAAGGGATAGAGGAATATGTACCAAGCAAACAGAAAGAAAAAAAAAAAAAAGCAGGCATTGCAATCCTAGTCTCTGATAAAACAGACTTTAAATTAACAAAGATTAAAAAAAAAAAATGGGCATTACATAATGGTAAAGGGATCAATGCAACAAGAAGAGCTAACTATCCTAAATATATCTGCACCCAATATAGGAGCACCCAGATTCATAAAGCAAGTTGAGACCTACAAAGAGACTTAGACTCCCATACAATAATAGTGGGAGACTTCAACACCCCACTGTCAATATTAGACAGATCAATGAGATGGAAAATTAAAAAAGATATTCAGGACTTGAACTCAGTTCTGGACCAAGCAGACCTAATAGACATCTACAGAACTCTCCACCACAAATCAATAGAATATACATTCTTCTCAGAACCACATCACACTTACTCTAAACTTGAGCACATAATACGAAGTAAAACACTCCTCAGCAAATGCAAAAGAACAGAAATCATAACAAACAGTTTCTCATACCAAAGTGCAATCAAATTAGAACTCAGGATTAAGAAACTCATTCAAAACCACACAACTACATGGAAGCTGAACAACCTGCTCCTGAATGACTACTGGGTGAATAATGAAATTAAATCAGAAATAAATAAGCTATTTGAAACCAATGAGAACAAAGACACAATGTACCAGAATATCAGGGACACAGCTAAAGCAGTGTTCAGAGGGAAACTTATAGCACTAAATGCCACGGGAGAAAGCAGGAATGATCTAAAATCAACACCCTAATATCACAATTAAAAGAACTAGAGAAGTAAGAGCAAACAAATGCAAAAGCTAGCAGAAGACAAGAAATAACTAAGATCAGAGCAGAACTGAAGGAGATAGAGACATGAAAACCCTTCAAAAAATCAATGAATCCAGGAGCTGGTGTGCTGAAGAGATCAACAAAATAGATAGACTGCTAGCCAGAATAATAAAGAAGGAAAGAGAGAAGAAACAAATGACACAACAAAAAGTGATAAAGGGGATATCACCACTGATCCCACAGAAATACAAACTACCATCAGAGAATACAATAAACACCTCTACACAAATAAACTAGAAAATTTAGAAGAAATGGATAAATTCCTGGACACACACACCTTCTCAAGACTAAAGTAGGAAGAAGTTGAATCTCTGAATAGACCAATAACAAGTTCTGAAATTCAGGTAGTAATTAACAGCCTACCAACCAAAAAAAGCCCAGAACCAGACAGAGTAACAGCCAAATTCTACCAGAGGTACAAAGAGAAGCTGATACCATTCCTTCTGAAATTATTCCAAACAACAGAAAAAGAGGGACTCCTCCCTAACTCATTTTACAAGGCCAGCATCATCCTGATTCCAAAACCTGGCAAAGACACAACAAAAAAAAAGAAAATTTCAGGCCAATATCCCTGATGAATGTCGATTCAAAATTCCTCAATAAAGTATTGACAAATCCAGCAGCACATCAAAAAGCTTATCCACCATGATCAAGTCGGCTTCATCCCTGGGATGCAAAGATGGTTCAATATATGCAACTCAATAAACGTAATCCATCACATAAACAGAACCAATGACAAAAATCACGATTATCTCAATAGATGGAGAAAAGGCCTTTGATAAAATGCAACACACCTTCATGCTAAAAAACTCTCAATAAACTAGGTATTGATGGAACATATCTCAAAATAATAAGAGCTATTTATGACAAACCCACAGTCAATGTTATACTGAATGGGCAAAAGCTGGAAGCATTCCCTTTGAAAATCAGCACAAGACAAGGATGCTTTCTTTTACCACAGTATTGGAAATTCTGGCCAGGGCAATCAGACAAGAGAAAGAAATAATGGGTATTCAAATAGAAAGAGAGGAAGTCAAATTGTCTCTGTTTGCAGATGACATGATTGTATATTTAGAAAACCCCATCGTCTTAGCCCCAAATCTCCTTAAGCTGATAAGCAACTTCAGCAAAGTCTCAGGATACAAAATCAATGTGCAAAAATCACAAGCATTCCTATACACCAATAATACACAAGCAGAGAGCCAAATTATGAGTGAACTCCCATTCACAATTGCTACCAAGAGAATAAAATACCTAGGAATCCAACTTACAAGAGATATGAAGGACCTCTTCAAGGTGAACTACAAACCACTGCTCAAGGAAATACGACAGGAAACAAATGGAAAGACATTCCATGGTCATGGGTAGGAAGAATCAATATCATGAAAATGGCCATACTGCCCAAAGTAATTTATAGATTCAATGCTATCCCCATCAAGCTACCACTGACTTTCTTCACAGAATTGGAAAAAGCTACTTTAAATTTCATGTGGAACCAAAAAAGAGCCCGCATAGCCAAGACAATCCTAAGCAAAAAGAACAAAGCTGGAGGCATCATGCTACCTGACTTAAAACTATACTACAAGGCTACAGTAACCAAAACAGCATGGTACTGGTACCAAAATAGATATATAGACCAATGGAACAGAACAGAGGCCTCAGAAATAACATCACACGTCTACAACCATCTGATCTTTGACAAACATGACAAAAACAAGCAATGGGGAAAGTATTTCCTATTTAATAAATGGTGTTGGGAAAACTGGCTAGCCCTATGCAGAAAACTGAGACTGGACCCCTTCCTTACACTTTATACAAAAATTAACTCAAGATGGATTTAAGGCTTAAATGTTAGACCTAAAACCATAAAAAACCCTGGAAAGTTTTACCATTTACCTAGGCAATACCATTCAGGACATAGGCATGGGCAAAGACTTCATGACTAAAACACCAAAAGCAATGGCAACAAAACCCAAAACAGACAAATGGGATCTAATTAAAGTAAACAGCTTCTGCTCAGCAAAAGAAACTATCATCAGAGTGAACAGGCAACCTACAGGATGGCAGAAAAGTTTTGCAATCTATCCATCACAACAAAGGGCTGATATCCAGAATCTACAAAAAACTTAAATTAAAACACAAACACACACACACACAGACACACACACACACACAGGACATCAAAAAGTAGGTGAAGGAAATATCAAAAAGTAGGTGAAGGATATGAACAGACACTTCTCAAAAGAAGACATTTATGTGACCAACAAACATATGAAAAAAAGCTCATCATCACTGGTCATTAGAGAAATGCAAATCAAAACCACAATAAGATACCATCTCACATCAGTTAGAATGGCGATCATTAAAAAGTTAGGAAACAACAGATGCTGGAGAGGATGTGGTGAAATAGGGATGCTTTTACACTGTTGGTGGGAGTGTAAATTACTTCAACCACTGTGGAGGACAGTGTGACTATGCCTCAAGGATCTAGAACCAGAAATACCATTTGACCCAGCGATCCCATTACTGGGTATATACCCAAAGGTTTATAAATCATTCTACTATAAAGACACATGCACACATATGTTTACTGCAGTACTGTTCACAATAGCAAAGACTTGGAACCAACACAAATGTCCACCAGTGATATACTAGATAAAGAAAAGGTGGCATATATATACCATGGAATACTATGCAGCCATAAAAAAAGGATGAGTTCATGTCATTTGGAGGGACATGGATGAAGCTGGAAACCTTCATTCTCAGTAAACTAACACAAGAACAGAAAACCAAACACCACGTTTTCACTCATAAGTGGGAGTTGAACAATGAGAACACATAGACACTGAGAGGTGAACATCACATACCAGGGCCTGTCAGGGGATGGGAGGCTAGGGGAGGGATAGCATTAGGAGAAATACCTAATGTAGATAATGGGTTGATGGGTGTAGCAAACCACCATGGCACGTATACCTATATAACAAACCTGCATATTCTACACATGTATCCTAGAACTTAAAGTATAATAAATAAACTTAAATAAATAATAATTAGCATATGAAAGTAATATAGGCATTTTTCTTCTTAATATGTATTGTAAATCTGAATATTTCATCTTCCATTTTACCTTCATTTACATAAAAATAAAACATGTTCAATTTTATAAATATTAACTGAGCTTAAATATCTTCTGAATATCTACCTTAAGATAATGAATTTACTAATTTTAAAGTAGTTTTGTTGAGTTCTAAAAGTGATCCACATGGAAGGTACTTAAGATACAAAAGATAATAATACTGGGAAATGATCTGGTCTTCAGAACAAAAGGCTAAACTAATGGTTATCCAATATATTAGATGTACTGTAGATTACTCCGCTTCCTACTGTGAAGGAAAACTAATATGCTAAAAAAGATAAAACAGGCTAGATAACTCTAGCCTCAGGATCTATACCTAATATTTGAATTAACTTCAATTTCAGTTTTTAGCTCCTGGGCTACCCTTAGCAAGAATCATTATTTGCATCCAACCACACAACTGAGTTTCAGAAAAGTTAAGTATACTTGTCTGAGATCATTCTAGTGATAGACATAGGATTTTAATCTAGGTTTGACTGTCTCCAAAGCCTATGATTTTAATCTCCACTGCACCACTCCTCTAGTATATAAACTATCCTTTCTGCTTGTCTCCAAATCATTGGAGTGTATGCCAACTTCAGTATGAAAATACTACATGAGAATATAATATCATGAGAATATAATATCATGACATTAACAGTCATTATGTTTTTTTTTTTTTTTTTTTTTTTTGGAGACAGAGTCTCATTCTGTCACCCAGGCTGGAGTGTAGTGGCATGCTTTCGGCTCACTGCAACCACTGCCTCCTGGGTGGGTTCAAGCAATTCTCCTGTCTCAGCCTCTAGAGTAGTTGGGATTATATCCGTGTACCAACACACCCGACTAATTTTTGTATTTTTAGTAGAGATGGGGTTTTGCCATGTTGGTCAGGCTGGTCTCGAACTCCTGACCTCAGGTGATCCACCCACCTCAGCCTCCCAAAGTGCTGGGATTGTAGGTGTGAGCCACTGTGCCCAGCCCATTATGAGATTCTACAGACAGATTTCTATTGAAAAAGTAAAGACATGAAATTTAGTTGGGGGAATCACTAACTCAATCAGCAATTAGATAGCTAAACATCTTTAAAGATGGGCATTGGTATTTCTACATCAGTGGTTATACCTGTTTCTACTGCCAGTCATCACACATTGACATAATTAGTCTCTTGATTTTTCAGTCACTACTCCAAGGAACATCTGGAAATGTCTGGAGACACGCTTGGCTGTCACAACTGTAGGGAGGGGTGCCATTGGTATCTAGTGGGTAGAGGCCAAAGATGCGGCTAAACATTCTGCAATGCACATGACAGCCCCCAGGATTATCCATCCCAAAATGTCAATAGTATCGAGGTTGTAAAATCCTGCTCTAAATCTTATCAAAAAGTTGCCTACTAATTTCATTTACCACTGAGGGTCAGTAAGGCCATAACGTGGCAGCATTCATTTTATAAGACTTCCCTTGTTGCATTTTCAAGCCAAATCGTCTAATTTAGTCTTTAGCAGAAACTAAACAAGTCCTTAGTCCCTTATAAAGACTATGTTTAGAAGACGGAGTCTTCTGACACACAATGCCTTTGTTATAATATTTAATGAAAACCACCTTTCTTGCTGCCCTCCATATATGGGCTACTTTAGGATACTAACAAAACAAAATAGCACACAACTTAACCCACAGCCCTGTTCTCGAACACTACTAACCTGATTTTTAATTTATTAATCTCGATTTTAATTCTTTAGTAATATATTAGTGATCGAAAGAGTTGATAAACTTAACTGTTTATTCTAATCAGGTATTAGCTTAGATAAGAGAGTAGTATTTATCTACTCTGTTTTCCAGATGTCTTCAAATCTTCTCTTCCCAGGAGAAAAGAACAAAATAAGACTAAGCCTCGTTTCAAACTAGTTCTCTACCTTTGAAAATAAATTATAAAACATTAGCATCAATTTTTATTTTTTACTACTACATTATCTTGAAGCAAACATTACACCAGAGAATAATGATACAACATGACCTCTATAGCAAAGATATCATAGATAAGTCATTCTCCCATGACATGAAGGGCCTGAAATAAACAGCTTGTATTATACACCCTATTTCCAATAACAATATCACAAAAGGGTATGAACTATTTACTTAAAAGAAACAACCAAATCATTATGTGTAATACTGCTGTCTTTTGAGCCCTTTGCACATTTTGCACATATTGCTCAGTTTGCAGTACTCAAACTAGACTTATGACTCAATGGCCTAATCACAGCAGAATTATTTTGGAAGGTCCTTTTTAAAAAAAAAAAAAAAAAACACCATATATTTCATATATGCAGCGAACAGTAGGTATTGAGCAAATGTTCAAACATTCCTGCTTCCTTTGATCACCTTTGCCTATTTCTTTACACACACTAAATGAGTCTATTTCCAGAAATTTTTAAGAAAATACTAAGATGATTGAAACACAGTCAAATTTTTATGAGCATGGCAAGGAATTAGATGACTGTTTAAAGTCCCTTGAAACACTAAATTCTAGGGTCACAAACCTAACTCTGGCAATTCGTGGAAAAGAGAAATATTTTCATCTATATCACAGAATTTTAGAACCTCTAGATACTAAATCAAGATTTTCCACAATCACCTGGATAACTTCTTACCTAGCTTCATCTGGCATTTCCTGAAGCAGCATATCCATTTGGTTCTAGGATAAGAAAATGAGGATTGCTATTAAGCATTTGCTTTTTGCATGGTTTTTGGTTTTCTCTTAAAAGAGGGAAACTAGTCTCTAATTTTTTAAAAGAAAGCATTAAAAAAATATATTTTGTACCACCAGAGGGAGCTGCATAATTTCAAAATGTTTGTTTTTTTTTCTGAATAATACTAAATTCTAAAACTTAAAACTATGAGGTTATGGAAAAATATTAGCAGTGAGGTTCACATATAATTTAAATCTGAGTAATACAGACCTCTCCAAGTGAACCAATTTACAAAAGCTCCATTCTAACCCACTTCACTTTTACTGTGTGTCATAGATTTAAATTTTAGATTACAATAATCAGAACTGTTCTTTCAGCCAGTTGGTGTAAATCTGATACCAAGGATAACTTTTTCAAATGTCAGAGATGAATAAATTATAAGTATTGAGATATTTACTAAGGTACAGACATTCTCAGGCAATAGAGTCTGATTAATAATTTTAAAAACTCTTCTAGTTTTTAACTAAGTTATTGACAATATTTTTAATATACAGTTGGGAATTCTAAGATATGGTCCCAGCTCTACCATTAACAATGAGTATGATTTTAAGCAAATCGCTAAGTTTGCTGGTGGGCCTTAGTTCTTATTCTCTCATTCACTTTAAAAATATTTCCTAAATACCGAAAAAGTTCATGAAATAGCAGATTCCTATGTGCATTAACATTTTGGTTTTAATTCATATCTAAAATAGCATTATTCGTGTTATGAGAATTTACTTAAATTGTATTATACAATGATTTTATTCCATAACTTCCTTTCCTCATTCAACCTGGTAAGATTACATTGAGATCCAGATCTAGTTCATTCACTTTAAACTACTGTATGATGTTGCAACACAGAAATAGACTAAATTTTATTTATCCATTGTATTTTTGGAATTTTGATTTTTCTTAATTTCTCCCTATTACAGAAAATGGTGCAATAAAGATTTTCGTGTGTGTGTTTGTGTGTGTGTGTGTGTGTGTGTGCGCGCGCGCGCGCGCACAGAGAAAGAGACTGATCTATATATATATATATATTTGTCTACACAAGTAGGGGCTGCTTTGTGTAAAAATTTGGAAGTGAAAATACTAGGTTACATACACTTCATATACTGTGATTTATTCAACAATATTCAAAAATTTTGAACATCTACTTTATGCCAGATATTTTACATGCTAGGGAGGCATCAATGATGCCCTCCTTAAGCTTAAATTCTAGTGTGTACTAGAGAAGAGAGGGCAAACACATTTTTTAAGTAGTATATGGTATGTTAGGAGCTTGCAGTGAGCTGAGATCCGGCCACTGCACTCCAGCCCGGGCTACAGAGCAAGACTCCGTCTCAAAAAAAAAAAAAAAAAAAAAGAAAGCGATATATACCATAGAGAAAAATAAAGCAGGGAAGGCAGAGAATAGGAGGCATGGTAGGTACACTGTTGATGCAATTTTAAGTAGGATGGTCAGGAAAAACCTCAGTATAAAAATGACTTAAAGACCTAAAGGAGGTAAGATAGTAAGCAACGAGGATGTCCAGAGAAAGAACATTCAAGGGAGAAGAAACTACAAGTGGAATAGCTGTCAGGCAGAAATATACTTGGTGTGTCTGACAAATAACAACAAATCCAGGTGCCTGAGTAGACTGATGAGCAACAACATGTTAGGACAGATCAGGGTAAGACAGGTCATGTAGAACTTTATGGACCTTTGGAAACAATCTGGCTTTTACTGAGGAAAACATTGAACCACTTGAAAGTTTTGAGAGGAATGACGTGATCTGACTTGTACTAACAGGATTGCTCTCGTTGCTATGTTGAGAATACACTGTAGATATTATCAAATTGTTTTTCCAGCGGGGACGTGCCAATTTGAATTCTAATTACTACTCATTAGCAGAGTGTGAGAATTTGGGCAACTAAGTGTGTGTTCAGCCAGATCTCTCTCAATTTCTGCTGTAAATTTTGGTTAAGTTTTTATGACTAATGTTTTATATATATATATATATATATATATATATGAATGTCTCCAGCACCTGGCACAATACCTGAAACAGGAGAAGGTGCTCAGTGAATGTCAGGTGAATGAGCTGAGAGGCACTTCAGATATCATTAAATCCAACTCCTACATTTTACAGTTATGAAAACTGAGGCCTGGGGTAGTCAGTATCTGAGTCAACGTTCCAAAGTTAATTAGAAGCAGAGTGATGACTAGAAATCAAAGTAACCAAGATAGTGAAACAGAACCTTATAGCAATCACACCCCCTGCAGGAACATCAAATTGAACAACTATCCATGCCAAACAAAAACAACAAACAACAAAAACATCTTCACAAGAGCTAAAGAAACCAGGTGAACGGTCACAGTACCTGGTTTTAGAATAATCACAAGAAAAGATGCAATGAAGAGGGTGGACAGTCTCACATTGCCTACATTACCCTTCCTGCAACTGTAGGCAGCACAGCATGGAGACAGAATCTGTCTGCTTGTGGGAGGGAGAGGGAAGTGTGTATGGGACTTTGCCTTGGAATCAGTACCAGCCTGCCATAGTAAAACACAGCACCAAGCAGAACCCTAAGGCCCCTCATTCTAGGCTTGTGCCCAAGGATGGAGCTCCTACATCTGCCACAGGCCAGATGGGAATCTGTGGTCCCAACATGATGAACCCAAGTTACAGCCTGCTTCACCAACAGCTGACAAAAGTAGCCTTAGGCTCGGAATAAATTTCAGTGGCAGGAAGGCTATCACAACTGCAGTCCTTGACTGAGCCCTGGTGATGCACTGGTCTGGGACTTTTGGTTTGACACACTGTTACATCAGCTGCAGAGGACACAGACTATCCACTTCACCCCTCCCCCAACCTCAGGCAGTATAGCATGGATAAAGGCTCTTTCCACTTGGAGAGAAAAGAAGTGAGTGAGGGACTTTGCCCATGGAACTCTCTCTCCCTGAATTTTCTCAAGTCCATTAGGGCTGGAGGCCTCAAAGCCCTCAAGAGAGTGGCAGCAAACCTAAGCTTAGGGCACCCTCTAGTGCTGAAACTGCTGCAGTGCACACAAGCTTGGTGAATTCAAAAGTCAGCCACGTTTATTTGAACTTCTGGAAAGCCTTCTGAAGAAGGATGAGGACATACAAGGCCAGACTGCAAAGACTGGAATAAATACATAATTTTTCAGTGCCCAGACATCAATGCACATTCACAAGAATCAAGAACATTAAGGGCAATATGACCTCACCAAACAGACTAAAATAACAGTGAACAACTCTGGAGAGATGGAGATGTGTGCATTCTCAGACAGAAAACTCAAAACCGGTGTTTTCAGTAAGCTTAACAAACTTCACAAAAGCAAAGAGAAGCAATTCAGAAATACATCAGAGAAATTTTACAAAGGGATTGAAAAAATCAAACAGTAATCCTGGAGCTGAAAAATACAGTGAATGAGATTTAAGAAATGCATTTGTGTCTTATTAGGAGAATTAATCAAGCAAAACAAAGGACAAGTGAGCTTAACAACAGTCTATTTGAAAATACACAAAGGAAAAAAAGAAAAAGCAATGAAAATGTTCATGAAATCTATTGGATAGCATCAAAAGGGCAAATGTATGAGTCACTGGCCTTCAAGATGGGGTAAAGAAAGAGAAAGGGGTAGGAAGCTTATTCAAAGAAAAAATAACAGAAAACATTCTAAACCTAGAGAAATATATAAATATCCAAATACAGGTAGGTCAAAGATTACCAAGCAGATTTAATCCAAGTAAAGACAACGTCAGACAAAAATAATCAAATTCTCAAAGGTCAAGGACAAAGAGAGGATCCTGTAAGCAGTGAGACAAAAGAATCAAATAATATACAAAGGCACTGGAATAGGTTGGGTGGCAGACTTAGCAAAAACCTTATAGGCCATGAGAAAATGGGATGAAATACTTGAAGTACTGAAGAAAAAATGCCTGCCAATTGAGACTACTGTATCCAGCAAACTTATCCTTGAAACATCAAGGAGAGAGAGAGATTTTCCCAGAAGCAGAAAAAAAAAGACAATCTTCAAATTCATATGGAAATGCAAAAGACCCCGGATAGTTAAAGCAATCATGAGCAAAATGTACCAAGCTAAGGGAATTATACACTTAACTTTAAAATACACCACAAAGCTATAGTAACCCAAACAGCATGTTATTGGCCTAACAACAAACACACAGACAAATAGAACAGAATAGATAAACCAGAAATAAATCCACATGTTTACAGCCAATGTGCATTTGACAAAGGCACCAAGAACATACACTGGGGAAAGAACAGTTTCTTCAATAAATGGTGCTGGGAAAACTAGACAACCATATGTAGAAGAATAAAACAGACTCTTATCTCTTACCATATAGAAAAATCAACTCTAAATGGATTAAAGACCTAAATGTAAAACCTTAAATTATGAAAGTAATAAAATAGAACATAGGGAAAATGCTTCATAAAATTGGATCAGGCAAGGATTTTTTGAATAAGATATCAAAAGCACAGGTCTATTCGTGTGACGGTTGCACTGAAAGCTCAGACACTGCTGCTATGCTGCATATCCAGGTAACAAAACTGCATCTGTACCCCCAAATATCGTTTTTTAAAAAGTACCTTTGGGATGCTGAGGTGGGAGAATCGCTTGAGGCCAGGAGTTCAAGACCAGACTGGGCAACATAGCGAGACCCCCCCCATCTATACCAAAAAAAAAAGAAACTGGCTGGGTGCAGGCGCATATTCATGTAGTCCGAGCTACTAGGGAGGCCAAAGCATGAGGACTGCTTGAGCCCAGGAGTTCGAAGTCACAGTGACTTATAATCATGCCATGCACTCCAGCCTGGGTGACCAAGCAAGACCCCGTCTCAAAAACAAACCAAAAAGCACAGGCAGCAAAAGTAAAAGTAGATAAATCATATCAAATTAAAAAGCTTCTGCACAGGAAAAAAACAAATAGATACAGTGAAGAGAGTACCTACAGAAAAGGAGAAAGTAGTTGCAAAAGACCTGAATAGACATTTTTCAAAAGACATACAAACGGCCAACAGGTATGTGAAAATGCTCAACATCAGTAATCATCAGGGAAATGTGAGTCAAAACCACAGTGAAGTATCGCCTCACTCCAGTGAGAATGTCTCTTATCAAAAAGACAAAAAATAACAATTGCTTGTGAGGATATGGAGAAAGGAGAATTCTTATGCACTGTTCGTAAGGATGTTAAATTAGTACAGATATTATGGAAAGGAATATGTAGTTTCCTCAAAAATTTAAAAAATAGAACTTCCATATGATCCAGCAATCCCCTTCCTTGGTATATATTCAAATAAAATGAAATTAGTATGTCAAAGAGATACCTGCAATCCCATGTTTATTACAACACTATTCACAATAGTCAAAATATGGGATCAATTTGGTTCATCTAAAGATGAAGAAAATGTGGTATATCTACATAATACAACACACTACTCAGCCATAACACAAAATAAAATCCTGTCATTTGCTCAAAATGGATAAACTTGCAGTCTATAAGGTTAAGTGAAAGAAACATGGCACAGAAAGACAAATATTGCATGATCTTACGCATCTGTGGAATTCAAAAAAGTTGATTTCATGGAAGTAGAGAGTAGAATAGTGGTTACCAGGGGCTGGGGATGGAAAAGAGTTGGTAAAAGGAGGGACAAGCAGAAATTTGTCAATGGGTACAGAGTTAGTTGGGCAGAAAGGATAAGTCCTGGTGTTACACAGTAGGGTGGCTATAACTGATAACACCGTAGTGTGTATTTTAAGATAGTTAGACGAGAAGATTTTGAATGTTACACTGCAAAGTGATAAACATGTAAAATTATGGATATGACAATGTTAACTTAATTACTATACAATGTATGCATGCACTGACACTGTACTCCATACTTATGTACAATTATCTGTCAATTACAGATTTTTTAAAAAATTAATAAATCCAAGTGTCCTGACTTCAAGTCACTTTTCAAATACAGTTGGGTTTTCTTAACTTGACTGATCATAAAATCACCTCAGGATTCCTAAGGTAACCGAATAAAAATCAGAAACTCTAGGACAGTGCTCAAACTCTGTGCATACAAATCACGTCAGAATCTGGTTAAAATGAAGATTCTGATTCAATATATCTGGGGGTGGGGTTCTGAAATTTTATATCCCTAATGAGCTTCCAGGGTGTAAGAGTGTGCCTGAATCTTGTCCTACACACTTTAGGGAACAAAGCTCTAGGGGAGGGTATAAAAGAATGGTTAAATATATCCTCACTTTAAGATATACACATATATTCTTTCTTCTTAACTCTAAACCCTGAGTATAAGCCTGTTCTTTCATTGTTCACCTTTTTGTGAAAAGAGCTGTTTGTGGTAAAATGTTGATGGACAGTTGTCGATTTCTTCTTAATCGACTTTGTAAATCATGTTTTTTCCATATTAGCCTCCAAAATAGTAATAACAAGTTCTCTTTGCATTTGGCTAACTACATGATAGGTGCTGGGATCAAACAGAAGAGTGATAATGAAATAAATTTTCTATCTGAATATTTAAATTTTACAAAACTTTGTTTCTGACATGTGTCACACACAAACTAGTTTCAAATTTTAATTTTCTTCGTAGGAGGTCTCTGTCCAGGTTCCAGGTTTAGAAAATATCCCAGTTTTCTGAAAATTAATTTATCTTGTATTTTCTATTTGGTTCACCTCTGACTCATGCATACATAAAACACTTAAAGAGTAGGCAAGCAACATAAGAAAATTTGCAATGAGATGAACTAGCTGAGGCATGGGATAATATCTAATACCAACGGGCCTCAGTGAGCCTCTAGTGCTATGGCCTTCATCAGTAAGTACCACTGGCAGTCAGATAGAACCAGGATCGAGACTCTAGACATGCAACTCAGTACAATTCCCAGAACTTCAAACCAAGCTAGGGAAAATACCTCCTCAGCAATCTAGGGGATGAGCAGTAACTTCCTACCATCATTGTAAAGATACACCATGTTTATTTAGCATTCTAGAGATCATTTAGGCTCACAATACCATTATAATTTGAAGTGGGATAATTTTAAAAAGTAATTCTAAGTAGAGAAGCTATACTTACTTGTGGTGTTGTTAGGGTTGTAGAGTTACTCATTTTATCTTC
This sequence comes from Mandrillus leucophaeus, assembly GCF_000951045.1. Classification (NCBI taxonomy): domain Eukaryota; kingdom Metazoa; phylum Chordata; class Mammalia; order Primates; family Cercopithecidae; genus Mandrillus; species Mandrillus leucophaeus. The sequence continues at coordinate 1,491,742 of NW_012108597.1, forward strand.
CATTTGTTGTGTTTGAATATCCAATATTTCAAACTGGTGTTCGAATTTGTTCATCAAGGCTGAAGTCTGTAAAAATAAATATAGTTATTAGAAAAATTTACACTGAAAAGATGCTATCTGAGCATAATTCTTTTTTTTTTTTTTTTTTTTTTACCTTTTCAAGGTTCTACTACTCAATGAAGCACCCACAGACTTAACTATGCCTCATATGGACTTGTTACCTATTTGGAGGATACAAACAAACAGTATCCTATGATATACACAGTCTCAAAATTTTTGTAGTCTCCTAAATATATTACTTACAAATCAACTTATGAAACTTGTCTACCTTTTCTTTAACAGTAAATATACAATGTTATGCATTTATAGTCTAGGCACTGGCTATCTTATTTCTTTGACTTTCACTTCATTAAAAGACAACTAATTCAACCATTGTTGAAGACAGTGTGGTGATTCCTCAAAGACCTAGAGACAGAAATAGCACTCGACCCAGCAATCTCATTACTGGGTATATACCCAAAGTAATATATATCATTCTACTACAAAGACACATGCACACATATGTTTATTGCAGTACTATTCACAATAGTAAAGATATGGAATCAACCTAAATGCTCATCAATGACAGACTGGATAAAGAAAATGTGGTATATATACACCATAGAATACTATGTAGCCATTAAAAAGAATAAGACCATGTCCTTGACAGGGACATAGATGGAGCTGGAAGCCATTATACTTCGCAGAAACAGAAAACCAAACACCGCATGTTCTCATTTATAAGTGGGAGCAAAATGATGAGAACACAAGGACACATAGAGGGGAACAATGTGCACTGGGACCTACTGGAGGGTGAAGGGTGGGAGGAGGGACAGGATCAGGAAAAATAACTAATGGATACTATGCTTAATACCTGGGTGATGAAATAATCTGTAAAACAAACCCCCGTGGCACACATTTACCTATGTAACAAACCTATACATCCTGTACATGTATCCCTGAACTTAAAATAAAAGTTTTTTAAAAGACAATTAAATCTTAGTTCAAAATCCACTGCCAAAATCACTTTCCTCACCAAGTACTTTGAATATGTTGCACCTTTACCAGCACCCTGGAGCACCCTGCAACAAATTTAGAGTTCTGATAACTCAATACTCTTACTAAACTTAAATCAAGAGTTCTTATTATTTATAGATCTCAAGTCTTACCCTGCCCATTGTTACTGCATTTTGAACTCTGGCTGCCACAGCATCAACTCTAGCACTCACTCTTAAGAAATCAATTGCTTGCTTTTTCTGGTGGATTGTATTTTCAGCATGTATTCTTGGAGCTCGCTTATTGCCTTTCTGAATGGCCTGTTTTAAACAGAGCAAAAGTAAATAAAGGCAAAAACAAAGATCAAAAGTAAATATTGGCAAAGACAGAGAGCAAAAGTACACATATTTTAAAAAGAGGAAAATAATCCCAAATTAACCTATAATCTGTAAGAGCTTTTCAGGAAATAATTATGCCCTTAATTATTAAGAGAATGTATAGTCCTATAATTTTTAATCTTATGATTAGAAAATACATGTTCATTGATAGTTTAAGAAATTAGAACACAGGCCGGACATGGTGGCTCACACTTGTAATCCCAGCACTTTGGGAGGCCAAGGCAGGCGGGTCATGAGGTCAGGAGTTCGAGACCAGCCTGACCAACATGGTGTAGCCCCGTCTCTACTAAAAATACAAAAATTATCCGGGTGTGGTGACACATGTCTGTAATCCCAGCTACTCAGGAGGCTGAGATAAGAGAATCACTTGAACCCGGGAGGTGGAGGTTGCAGTGAACCAAGATCACACCACTGCACTCCAGCCTGGGCAACACAGACTCTGTTGAAAAGAAGGGACGGGGAGGGGAGGGGAGGGGAGGGGAGAACATAAAACTGTAAAAAATTGCCCATAATAACATCACTGAGCCATTACCACTGTTAATATTTTAGCATAGGGCATTTCATATAAATATATTACAGAAGTACATACATAGAGCATATTGTTTTGGAACTTGTTTTTTCATGTTTTTTATATATATATATATATTTAAATGTTTTAAAGTCAAAAATATATAACTACATCATTATTTCTAAAGGCTGAACTGTAAGGATGTACCATTAACCAGGGTTTTCATGTGCTGCAAACACTACTGATGGTACAGTAAATGATACTACATGTTATATAGATGTAAGTTTCTTTTCTATGCATTTATTTAAATGTGTGTATGAAAATAATGTTAACTAACATAAATCCATGTTTTTTTTTCTGGCGTAAAAACTTAGGACAGGGCTAAAGTTAAGTCAATTTAAAAGAAAAGTAAGTGAAGGCCGGGCACGGTGGCTCAAGCCTGTAATCCCAGCACTTTGGGAGGCCGAGACGGGCGGATCACAAGGTCAGGAGATCGAGACCATCCTGGCTAACATGGTGAAACCCCGTCTCTACTAAAAAATACAAAAAAATAGCCGGGCGAGGTGGCGGGCGCCTGTAGTCCCAGCTACTCGGGAGGCTGAGGCAGGAGAATGGCGTAAACCCGGGAGGCGGAGCTTGCAGTGAGCTGAGATCCGGCCACTGCACTCCAGCCTGGGTGGCAGAGCGAGACTCCGTCTCAAAAAAAAAAAAAAAAAGAAAAGTAAGTGAATAGCTCACACGGTCCTCCAATATGGCAAAACCAAGAAGTTAATTAGATTGTTTGCAACTCAAGGGATAAATGCTTGAGAGGATGGATACCCCATTCTCCTTGATGTGCTTATTTCATATTGCATGTCTGTATCAAAACATCTCATGTGCCTCATAAATACATACACCTACTATGTACCCACAAAAATAAAAAAAAATTTAAAAGTGACTGCAATTTGACAATGAAGATTGGATCCCTGATTATTATATATTTTTTTCAATTCTTCAATAATATAAACAGCAATGTGATAACCACACTAGTACATGCAACCCTACACCCTTTCCAAGAATCTTTATAAGTTCCCAGATTCAGAATTACTGGATGCAGAGGTATGCACAATTTTAATTGTCCCACACCGAACTCTGGTAGGGACTTACATCTCTTCCAGCAGTATAAGAGAGTTTCTGTTTATCTTGCATAGTTATCAATATGTGGTATTATGAGATATATCTGAGAGGTGAAAAGTGGTAGATATTTGTATTTCTTTGCTTAAAAGTGAGGTTAAACTTTTTATGCTTAACCATTTGTACTTCTTCTTTCTTGAGTCATTTGTGTCTTTGTCCACCTTTCCTGGGCTTTCTCTTATTGATTTGCAAGAACATTTCATACGAAAATTACTTCTTGTTAAATATGGCCTTTTCTAGGATTGTTGGATGAACTTCTATTTTGTGTACGTTGGATAGGATATAAAAATGTCTAATTCTTTTATGGTCAGATATTTCCTTTATGGTTGTTTACTATGTTCAGAACATCCGTCTGCATCTCAAGGTAATTTTGGCATTTTAATCTGTTATTTACTAAATTTAGCATTTATTTTGGTGAAAAGTATAATGTAGTGATCTATAGTTTTCTAATGTCATTTACTGAAGTATTCCCTCGTTTCCTCCTTAAATATATTTAAAATATTCTTGTCTGGTGCCTAATTTTATTTTAGCTAGTTTTAAAATTAACATTATAAAAGAAATGTACGCACATGGGTACAGTATTCAAGTAGAAAGGAGCACATAGTTAATAATCGGGTTTTCCTCCTACCCCAGTTGCCCTGTCTCATATCCTAGAGGTAACTGTCTTAATATACATACATTCATTTATTCAAATATTTATTGAGCATCTAGCAAATGCCAGACAGTATTCTAGGCACATGGAATTCAGTAGTGAACAAAAAAACACAAAAAAAACCCTGTTGTTATGGAGCTTATATTTTGGCTAAAGAATCTGACAATAAACCAGATAATTAAAATATATAGTATGTTAAGTAGTGGCAGGTATCAGAAAGTAAAAATAGAGCAGGGAATGAAGATAGGAAGAGTTAGGATTGGGGTTGTTGAAATTTTACAGAAGACAGCCCAGAAAGGCTTACTGTGAAGGTGACATCTAAGTAAATACCTGAAAGAAAAATGGTTTTCTCTCTGCTAAAGGAAGATAAGAAGCTAGACATATGGATATTCAGTACAGCAGCAAGAAAAAGAGCAAGAAAGGGAAACTTATGCAAGCATGTGTCACTTACACAGCAGTACAATGTGTCTGAAGCAGAGTGAATGAAGGGGAGAAGAGGAGATAGAGTCAGATAGGTAATGGTCAGATCATATATGGCTTTATAAGCCATTTTAAGACTCTGGCTTTACTTGGAGTAGGATGAGACCAATAAACAATTTTGAACAGACGAGTGACATGATCTGGCTTCTGTTTTTAAAATGCTGTCTCTGGCTGCTGTGTTAAGATAATACTTAGGGGACAAAAGTTAGGAACATGGAGACAAATTAGAAGTTCACTGTACTAACTGAGGAAAGATATAATGATTGCTTGGGTCAAAGTAGGTGCATTAGAGATTAGATAAGAAATGATTAGATTTTGAATATATTTTAAAGGTAGAAATGATAAGAGTTGCTGATAGATCAGATGTAGAGTATGAAAAATCAGAGGGCTTAAACATGACTGTACTCTAATAATATTTGGTTCTGATTTTGTCTAACATAATTACCTTTAACTGATTTAAAAAAAAAAAAAACATATTGGAAGGGACGCCACATAAGGGCTTCAGTTTTAAGTTTGGTTTGCTCCTTGTACATCCTGGAGTTCAAGGGAAAAGGCTAGGCTAGAGATGTACATTGGGAAGTCATATTGCGACAAAAGCTAGTGGTAGATCAACTGACCACTAAACCAAAGTAAAAGCTTCAATATTAGTGAATGGTGGTGGTATAACTCTAAATGGATTGAATACAGCAGAGAATGAAAGGAGAGGAATTAGAAAGAATTAATAAATATAGACGACTCTTTCATATAGTTTTGTTAGAAATACAAAGAGAAGGAAGGATAGCAAGAGGTTAAAATGGAGTCAGGAGACAGTTTTTTTGTTTGTTCGTTTGTTTTTGTTTTTGTTTCAAGATGGAGTTTCGCTCTTGTTGCCCAGGCTGGAGTACAATGGTGCAATCTTGGCTCACTGCAACCTCTGCTTCCTGGGTTCAAGCGATTCTCCTGCCTCACCCTCCTGAGTAGCTGGGATTACAGGCATGTGCCACCACACCCAGTTAATTTTGTATTTTCAGTAGAGATGAGGTATCTCCATGTTGGTCAGGCTGGTGGCGAACTCCCAACCTCAGGTGACCTGCCCACCTCAGCCTCCCAAAGTGCTGATATTACAGGCGTGAGCCACCACGCCCAGCTGTCAGGAGACAGCTTTTAAAGATTTAAGGATGTTTGTATGCTAATAGGATTGATTCAGGAGAAAAGTAACTGGTGACGCAGGAGAGAGAACTTCTAGGGCAGTAACATCTGGTAGGAGAGAGGGACGGAACCTAGTACACAAAGGGAGAAGTTGGCCTTTGCTAGGAGTATGGACAGTTCATGTATCGTATGAAGGGAAGGGAAAGTTTCCGGGCAGAGATGCAGGTAGGTATAGTAGTCAGAGATTTCTCAATGAAATAGAAAGCATGGTCATTAGCTGAAAGTGAGAGTGGGAGAGGAGTTTTTTGAGGTTTAAAAAAGAGAAGAAAAAACATAAAATTGCCATTTTAGAGAGAGGAAGAATAAATGGATTATGGAAATATCACCAAGTCACATGGATTCTCTTCCCTTTTACATTGAACAACTTCACAAGATGTAAATAACAATCAAAACATAATCTCTGACCCAGCAATTTTACTTCTAGGAACTCATACTAAGGACACAATCAAATTAATATAAAGATTTATAACTCCATCTCTAAAAAAAAAAAAAAAAAAAAAACTTAGTTGGGCATGGTGATGTGTGCCTGTAGTCCTGGCTATGAGGGAGGCTGGGCTGGGAGGATCACTTGAGCCTGGGAAGTTGAGGATAGAGTGAGCTGTGATCACGCCACTGCACTACAGCCAGGGCTGGAGACCCTGTCTCAAAAAAACAAAACAAAACAAAAAAACAAACAACAAAAAGATGCTTATACTGAAAACTACAAAACACTAAGAAAAATTAAAGAATTCTCAATAAATGGAAGGACAGATCATGCTCGTAGATTGGAAAGCTTGACATTATAAAGATATCAATTCTCCCCAAATTTGTCTATAGGTTCCATGTAACCCCAAACAAAATCTTAACACTACATAGAAGGGAGATTGAAGAAATTGCAATTATGCTTAACAATATGAATGAATCTCACATATATGCTGAGCAAAAGGAAGCCAGACACAAAAGGGTCCATGCCATGTAAATCCACTTATATAAAAGTTCAGAAAAAGACAAAAGTAATCCGTGGTGTTTGAAAGTCAGGAGGGAGTTTACTCTCAGTGGAGTAGTGCCTGTTAAGGGAGGATAAGGAGACTTATATTCTGGTAAGTTCTGTTTTCTCATCTAAATGCTTATATCATTTGTGAAAATTCATCAAGAAGCTGTACTTGTATGATTTCTGCATGTTACCTCAATTAAATTTCTACTTTTAAAAAATGCGAAAAAAAAGAATGTTCACTTATGGTGCTATTTAAAGTAACAAAAAATAGGTTAGCTATCACTTATATGTCCAATAATAAAAGGAAAATTAAGTAACTTACATTAATATGATAGGATACTATTTTATTAATCTAAAAAGTCAAGTTTCAAACAATAGCTAATCACAATATAAATAATATGCAAAGGGGGTAGGCAGGTCCCTTCATCCATTTGTATATCTACTAACACTCACTGAAAGCCTATTATGTATCAGGCACTGGGGATACAAAACTGAGTAGGACAAGGTCTCTACTGGTAGAAAGAGACACCCTCCCAAAAAAAAAAAAAAAAAAAAAAAAAAAAAAAATAAAAGGCAACTATATTAGTAGCAAGTCCTTTATTGAGAATAAAACAGGACAATACGGTAGGGTAACAGAGTAGATGGGCCACTTTAGGCTGGGTAGTTAGGAAAGGTAACTTGAGGGAAATAACATTAAGGTTGAAAACTGAATGGCCAGAAGGAAACAGCCCTGCAAAACTCTGAAGGGAAAAAAATCTGTTCAGGTAGAGGAAATGCCTAATGCAAAGTCAAGACAAGGTTAAGGGAGATGTGTTCCAGGAAAAATGTGAAGTCCACTGTGTGCTGGAGTAGTGTGACTGAAGGGGAGAGTAGTAAGAGATGAGGTTGGAGTTGCATGCAGGGCCAGATCATTTAGAGCTTTGATGGTAAAGATTTTGGATTTTGTTCTGGTGCATTGGGAAGACACTGAAGGGCTCTAAGCAGCACAATGACATGATCACACTCTACTGTTAAATGACCACTCTGGCTATTGAGGAAATAATTAGCCATAGGGGGCAATGGTAGATGCAGAGAGACCAGCTGAGAGCTCAGGGCAGTAGGGCAGACAAAAAATGATGTGATTTGGCTTAGGACATTAGCAATGGAGGTGGTGAGACCTAGTCAGCTTCAGGATACATTCTGAAGGTAGACTTGCTATGAACTGGATGTGGGATAAAAGAGTAAGTAATGATGACTCCCTGGCTTCTGGCTTAAACAAATGAGTGCAGAGTTGCCATTGACTAAAATGGAAAATACTGCAGCAGAACAGTAATGATTATGCTTTAGTGTAAACAGGGGTAGAAGTCAAGCATTCTAGTTTTTGAAAATACTAGGTTTGTGATACCTGTTAGATACCCAAGGAGAGATGGCAAAATGATTGCCAGATATGAGAGTCTATAGTACAAGGAAGAAATAAGGGCGATGAGGGTATCTATCTTCCCATTCTTACCTCTCATTCATACCTCAACTTGCTGTAACCTGGATTTTGCCTCCTTCACTCTACTGAAATTGCTCTTCCTAAGGTCATCACTGTCATTCTACTGGCTGTATTTTAACCTTCTCACTTGCTAGATTTTGTCCTGCCAACCATTCATTCTCTCCTTGAATCTCCCTTCTCCCCAGGCTTCCAATATACCTCTTTTACTCTTGGTTCTCCTTCCTACTTCTCTGGTTGTTCCTTTTTGAACCTTTTTGGTTCTTCTTTTCCCACCTTCCATCCCCAATCCCATTAAATATTGATGTTTACCATATAGGCTTCTTCAACCTGATGTAGTCCTCACTCCTTACCCTCATCTCCCTGATCAATCCCATCCATGTGGATTTATTTCTGGGCTCTTTATTCTGTTCCATTGATCTATGTGTCTGCTTTTAAAGGGATCACTGTTTTCATGATCATAAAATTTATAACTCTCAAATTAGTTTAAAAAAATGAACAAAAAAAGACACAAAGGTTATGAACAAGTAGGTCACAAATAAAAATGCCCAACCATGAAAATATGCTCAAACTTATTCACAAGAAATACAAACCGAAACAATGAAATACCTTATTTTACCAATCATATTGGCATAAGACTAGTTTTTTAATATCTAACGCTGGCAAGAGAGTAGAGAAACTGGCATTGTTGAATAGATGGAGAACTGTTCACCTTGCTTTTCTCATTAGCAGTATTGTTTCAATATACATGCTTATCTCAGTCTTTTCAATGTCTCTGTAGTACTCTATTATAAGACAGTTTCATAATATAATGAGCAAGAGGGTTGTATCTATTTTTATTTATTTTCTGTTTATGGCAAATGATGCTATACAGATGAAATCTGGCATGTCCACAAACATATGCAAATATGTCTTCAGGAAAAAGTCCTAGAAATAGCATTACTATATCAAAAAGTACATGAATTTACATTTTGGAGATATATTGCCAAACTGCCTTCCAAAATTATAATAATTTTCATTCTCATTGAAGTATTATGTGCCTGTTTCCCCATGTCTTTGATAACAAAACATATTAGCAAACTTTCTGGTATTCTAAGCCTGAAAAATACTATTTTAATTATATTTTACTTAATTTTTATAATTTTTATTTTTAGTGGGTACATGGTAGGTGTACATATTTATGGGGTACATGAGAGGCTTTGATACAGGCATGCAATATGAAACAAATACATCATGAAGAAAGGGTTATCCATCCCCTCAAACATTTATCCATTGAGTTGCAAATAATCCAATTACACTTTTTATTTTTAAACATATGGTTATTATTGACTATAGCCACTCTATTGTGGTATCAAGTAGTAGGTTGTGTTCATGATTTCTAACTATTTTTGTACCCATTAAGCATTCCCACATCTGTCCCAGCCCCACATTACCATTCCCAGCCTCTGGTAACCATCCTACTACACTATATGTCCATGAATTCAATTGTTTTTATGTTTAGATCCCACAAATAAGTGAGAACATGTGATTTTTGTCTTCCTGTGCCTGACTTATTTCACTTAACGCAATGATCTCCAGTTCCATCCATGTTGTTGCAAATGACTGGATCTCATTCTTTTTATGGCTGAATAGTAGTTCTCCATTGTGTATATGTAAATTTTCTTTATCCATTCATCCGATGATGAATACTTAAGGTGCTACCAAATCTTAGCTGTTGTAAACAGTGCTGCAACAAACATAGGAGTGCACATCTCTCTTCGATATACTGATTTGCTTTCTTTATGGTATATACTCAACAGTGGGACTGCTAGATCATATGGTAGTTCTATTTTTAGTTTTTTGAGGAACGTCCAAACTGTTCTTCACAGTGGACGTACTAACTTATATTCCCATCTAAAGTATACAAGAGTTCCCTTTTCTCCACATCCTCGCATTTGTTCTTGCCTGCCTTTTGGACACAAACCATTTTAACTGAACTGAGACGATTTCCCATTGTAGTTTTGACTTACATTTCTCTGATGATCAATGATGTTTATAGCACCTTTGTTTGCCGTGTGTACGTCTTCTTTGGAGAAAGGTCTATTCAAATCTTTTGGCCATCTTGTGATCAGATTATTAGTTTTTTTCTATAGAGTTGTTTGAACTCCTTATATATTCTGGTTATTAATCCCTTGTCAGATGAGTAATTTGCAAATATTTTCTATCTTTCTGGAGGTTGTCTCTTTACTTTGTGAATTGTTTCCTTTGCTGTGCAGAAGCTTTTTAACTTGATGTGATCCCATTTGTTCACTTTTGCTTCGGTTGCCTGGACTTGTACAGTATTGATCAAGGAGTTTTTTGCCCAGATAAATGTCCAGATTTACCCAAATGTTTTATTGTAATAGTTACATAATTTGAGGTCTTAGATTTAAGTCCTTAATCTATTTTGATTTGATTTTTTTGTATATGGAAAAAGATAAAGGTCTAGTTTCATTCTTCTGGATATGAATATCCAGTTTTCCCAGCACCATTTAATGAGACCGTCTTTTCTCCAGTGTACATTCTTGGCGCCGTTGTGGAAAATAAGTTTGACAAAAATGTGTGGATTTGTTTCTGGGTTCTCTATTCTGATCCACTGGTCCATGTGTCTGTTTTTATACTGGTACCCTGCTGTTTTGGTTACTATACCTCTAGTATAATTTGAAGTCAGGTAATGTAATTCTTCCAGTATTGTTCTTTTTGTTTAACATAGCTTTGGCTATTCTTGATCTTCTGTGGTTCTCCATACATATTAAGATTGTTTTTTTCTATTTCTATAAAGAATGTCATTGGTATTTTGACAGGGATTACGCTGAATCTGTATACTGTTTTGGGTAGTATGGACATTTTAACAATATTTATTCTTCTAATCCATGAACATGGAATATTTTTCCTTTTTTTTTTTTGTTTTTTGTTTTTTGTTTTTTGTTTTTTGGTCCTCTTCATTTTTTTAAATCAAGGTTTTATAGTTTTCATTATAGAGATCTTTCACTTCTTTGGTTAATTCCTAGGTATTTAATTTTCTGTGTGGCTATTGTAAATGGGATTACCTTTTAAATTTCTTTTTCACATTGTTCACTGTTGGCACAGAGAAATGCTACTGATTTTTGTATGTTGATTTTGTATCCTGCAACTTTACTGAGTTTCCTGATCAGTTCTAACAGTTTCCTTGTGGAATCTTTTGGATTTTTCCAATATCACCTGCAAACAAGGGTAATTTGAATTCTTCCTTTCCAACTTGGATGCCCTTTGTATCTTTCTACTGTCTGATTGCTCTAACTAGGACTTTCAGTACTATGTTGAATAACAATTGTGAAAATAGGAATCCTTGTCGTGTTCCAGATCGAGGAAAGGCTTTCAGTTTTTTCCTCATTAAGTATACTAGCTGTGGGTCTGTCCTATATGGCATTTATGATGTTGAGGTATGTTCCTTCTATACTCAGTTTTTTGAGGGTTTTTTTTTTATCATGAATGGATGTTGAATTTTATCAAGTTTTTTTCAGCATCAATTTAAATCATCATATGATTTTTGTCCTACATTCTGTTGATATAATGTATCACATGGGTTGATTTGTGTTTGTTGAACCATCCTTGTATCCCAGGGATAAATCCCACTTAGTCATGATGCATGCCCTTTCTAATTTACTGTTGAATTTGGTTTGCTAGCATTTTGTTGAGGATTTTTGCATCAATATTCATGAGTGATGCCAGCCCGTAGTTTTGTGTGTGTGTGTGTGTGTGTGTGTGTGTGTGTGTGTGTTTGCTTTTTTGTTTTGTTTTTTTGTTTTTGGATGTGTCTTTGTCTGGTTTTAGTAGCAGGGTAATACTGGCCACAAAGAATGAGTTTGAAAGTGTTCCCTCCACCTCCGTTTTCCCAAATAATTTGAGTAGGATTGGTATTATTAGTTCTTTAAATGTTCGGTATAATTCAGCAGTGAAGCCATCATGTCCCAGGATTTTCTTTACTGGGAGAATTTTTGTTACGATTTCTATCTTGTTACTTGTTATTGGTGTGTTCAGGTTTTGGATTTCTTCCTGGTTCAATCTTAGTAGGCTGTATACATCTAGGAATTTGTCCATTTCTTCTAGATTTTTCCCATTTATTGGCATATTGTTGCTCACAGTAGTAACTAATGATCGTTTGCATTTCTGCAGTATCAGTTGTAATATTTCCTTTTTCACTTCTTATTTTACTTAGATATTCTCTGTTTTTTTTATTCTGGCTAAACGTTTGACAATTTTGTTTAACTTTTCATAAAACCAACTTTTCATTGATCTTTTGTCCTTTTTTTATTTCAATTGCATTTCTTTCTGCTCTGACCTTTATTATTTCTTCTCTTCTACTGTTTTTGTTTGGTTTACTCTTGCTTTTCTGGTTCTTTAAGAGGTACCGTTAAATTGTTTATATAGTTTTCCCTGTTTTTTGTTGTAGGCACTTAGAGCTATACATTTCCCTCTTAGTATTGCTTTTGCTGTATCCCACCAGTTTTGGTATGTTTCCATTATCATTTATTTCAATAAATATTTCAATTTCCTTCTTAATCTCTTCGTTGACCTACTGATCATTTGGGAGCATTTCCATGTAGGTGTAGAACTTCCAAAACTCCTTGTTATTAATTTCTAGTTTTATTCCATTGTGGTCAAAGAGGATGCTTTATTCCATTGTGGTCAGAGAAGATGCTTCATATTATTTCAGTGTTTTTTTGTTTTGTTTTGTTTTGTTTTTTTTAACGTTTTAAGATTTGTTTTGTGGCCTAACATACGGTCTGTCCTTAAGAATGATCATGTTCTGAGAAAGAGAATGTGTATTCTGCAGTTCTTGTACGAAATGTCCAGTAAATATCTATTAGAACCTTTTGGTCAATAGTGAATATTTAAGTATAATGTTTCTTTGCTGATTTTCCTCTGGGAAGATTGATCAAATTCTGAAAGTGGACTGTTAAAGTATCTAGCTTTTATTGTGTTGGGGCCAGTCTATCTCTTTAGCTCTAATAATATTCCCTTTATATATCTGGGTGCTCCAGTGTTGGGTGCATATATGTTTTTTAAATTGTTATACCTTCCTGATGAATTGACCCCTTTTTACCATTATATAGTAACATTCTTTGTCTCTTCTTATAGTTTTTGTCTTGATATCTATTTTGTTTTATGTAACTATAGCTACTCCTGCTCTTTTCTGGTTTCCATTGGCATGGAATATCTTTTTCCATTCCTTTTTTTTTTTTTTTTCAGTCTATGTGTTTCTTTATAGGTGAAGTGTGTTTTTTGTAGGCAACAGATGAATAAATGGGTCTTGTTTTCATCCATACAGCCAAACTATGTCTTTTGATTGGAGGGTTTAGTCTATTTATATTCAATGTTATCATTGATAAGTAAACACTTACTCTTGCAATTTTGTTATTTGTTTTTTGGTTCTTTTGTAATCTTCTCTTTCTTCTTTCATTCCTGTCATCCTCTAGTGAAGATGATTTTTCTCTGGTGACAATTTAGTTTTTTGCTTTTCATTTTTTGTGTATCCACTGTGTTTTTTGGTTTGAGGTTACCATGAGGCTTGCAAATACTGTCTTGTAATTCATTATGTTAACCTGATAACAACTTAACACTATTTGCATAAACAAACAAGTGAAAAGAAAACTAATAAAAACTTTACCTTAACTTCGTCCCTCACTTTTTAACTTTCCATTGTTTCTATGTATATCTTATTGTACTATGTTTTGAAAAGTTGTTGTAGTTATTATTTTCAATTGGCTAATCTTTAAGTCTTTCTACTTAGGATAAGAGTAATTTATACACCACAGTTACAGTGTTATATTATTTTGTGGTTTTCTGTGTACTTACTATTACCAGTTACTTTTGTGCCTTCAGATGATTATCTGTTGCTCATTAATATCCTTTACTTTCTGATTGAGGTACTCCTTTAGCATTTCTTGAAGGACAGGTCTGGTAGAAGTTCCTCAGCTTTTGTTTGTCTGGGAAGGTCTTTATTTCTCCTTCATGTTTGAAGGATATTTTTGCCAAATACACTATTCTAGAATAAAAGGTTTTATCCTTCAGCACTTTAAATATGTCATTCCACTCTCTCTGGGTCTGTAAGGTTTCCACTGAAAGATTTGCTGGCAGATGTATTGGAGCTCCATTGTATGTTATTTATTTCTTTTCTCTTGATGCTTTTAGGATCCTTTCTTTATCCTTGACCTTTAGGAGTTTGATTATTAAATGCCTTGAGGTAGTCTGCTTTTGATGAAATTGGCTTGGTGTTCTATAACCTTCTTGTACTTGGATATTGATATGATTCTCTAGGTTTGTGAAGTTCTCTATTAGTAGTATCCCTTTCAATGAACTTTCTACCCCTATCTCTTTCTTGACCTCCCCTTTAAGGCCAATACCTCTGATATTTGCCCTTTTGAGGGAATTTTTCTAGATCCTATAGTCATGCTTCATTTTTTCATTCTTTTTTTTCCTTTAGTCTCCTTTGACTGTGTATTTTCAAACAGATTGCCTTCAAGCTCACTGATTCTTTCTTCTACTAGATCCATTCTGCTATTAAAGAACTCTGATGCATTTTTCAGTATGTGAATTGTATTTTTAAGCTCTCGAATTTCTGCTTCTTTGTACTTATTTCAATCTCTCTTAAATTTATCTGATAGAATTCTAAATTTATTCCCTGTGTTATCCTGAATTTCTTTGAATTTCCTCAACATAGCTATTTTGAATTATCTGTCTGAAAAGTCACATATCTCTGTTTCTCCAGGATTGGTCCCTGGTATCTTATTTAGTTCATTTGTTGAGGTCATGTTTTGTTGGATGGTGTTAATGCCTGTAGATGTTCTTTGCTGTCTGGGCACTGAAGAATATGGTATTTATTGTAGTTTTCACTGTATGGCCTTATCTATAGCCATCCTTCTTGATAATGCTTTCTAGATATTTGAAAAGACTTGAGTGTTGTGATCTAATCTGTTTCTGCTTTAAGAGGCACCCCAAGCTCCATAACCCTGTGGTGCTTGCAGACTCATAGAGGTACCATCTTGATGGCCTTAAACAAGATCCAGGAGAATTCTCTGAATTACCAGGCAGAGACTTTTGTTCTCTTCCCTTACATTCTTCCAGACATACAGAGTTTCTTTCTCTCTCTCTCTCTGTTCTGAGCCACCTACATCTGGGGTCAGAGTGACACAAGCAACACTGTGTCATACCACCAGTATGACTGCATGGGGCCAGAGCTGATGCCAGCACAGCCTTGGTTGTTACCCAAGTCCTGCTATAACCACTCCCTGACTACTGCTTATGTTTTCTCAAGGTCCTGGGGCTCTACGATCAGCTGTTGGAAAAGCCAGCCAGGCCTATATCCTTCCCTTCAGTGCGGCAAGGTCCTCCAGGCCCCATGTGAGTTCAAAAGTGCTGTCCAGGAATCAGGAACTTCAGTCAAAAACCTTAGAAGTCTACCTGGTATTCTACTGTAATGTGGCTGAGCTGGCACTCAAACCACAAGACACAGTCCTTGTCAGTCTTCCTTCCCCTTTCCAAAGACAGAGGAGCCTCACCCCATAGCCAGAGCCACACCTGGCCAGGAGGAGTACTGTCAGGCTATCACTGATGTTTGCTTAAGGCTTAAGGTCTCCTAAGACAGGCTGTGATGAATACCGCCTGGCCAGGGACTCACCCTTCAGGGTAGTGACCTCCCCTATGGCCCAGGACAGGTTCAGAAATGCTGTCCAAGAGTCAAGTCCTGACATAGGGGACCCCAAGAGCCCACTTGGTGCTCTAACCCCCATGGCAGTGTTGGTACGTGAAGCCAGCAAGTCTCAGAGGCTCAACAAGCCCTGAATGTAGCACCTGAGTATCACTGCTGGTTATTCAAGGCTACTATTCAAGGCTATTATTCAGTTATTCAGTTGGCAAGTGATGAATGCTGGCAGGACTGGGTCCTTTCCTTCCCGACAGTGAGTTCCCTCCTGATCTAGAGTGTGTCTAGAAATGTGGCCTGAGAGGTAGGGCCTGGAACAGGGGTTTCACGACTCTGACCAGTGCCCTATCCTGTGGTGGCTTAGCTGGCATCCAAGATGCAAGACAAAGTCTGTCCCACTCTTCCACTTCCTCTCCTCCAGCAAAAGGTGTTTCTTTTGGAGCCACCAGCTGTGCAGCCTGCGATTAACGGAAGGGTGATGCCAACACTCCCTTGACTGCCCCAGGTGGTGTTTCAGTGTGTCGTGTGTCCCCACAGTCTACTGTCTCTGGGCCTAGTTTCGCCATAGGACTCACCCAAGAGGTTTTTTTTGTTTTTGTTTTTGTTTTTTGTTTTTTTGAGATGGAGTCTTACTCTATCATCTATCATCTAGGCTGGAGTGCAGTGGCATGATCTCGGCTCACTGCAACCTCTGCCCTCTGAGTTCAAGCGATTCTCCTGCCTCAGCCTCCCGAGTAGCTGGGATTACAGGTGCCGGCCACCACACCCGACTACTTTTTTGTATTTTTAGTAGAGACAGGGTTTCACCTTCTTGGACAGACTGGTCTTGAACTCCTGACCTCGTGATCCACCCTCCTTGGCCTCCCAAAGTGCTGGGATTACAGGCGTGAGCCACCGTGCCCAGCCGAGTTGCAATTCTTATGGCCGAGATTGCCTTTCAAGTTTACCTAGAAACCAAGAGCACTTTGGCCCTAAGTGGTGAGATTTGCAGGCACTCAAGTTCAGACCCCTAGGATTGGTAATTTTCCTCTGGCTAGGGATGGTTTAAATGTTCCCTGTGTGGGTGGGCATCAGCTGAGTTTGGTCTGAAATTCCTTTCTGCTTTAACAGAACAGCACTGAGTTCAATGCCTTATAACTGCTGTCCTCTCCCTCACCCAGTGCCCACAGATGCTCTCTGTACCAGGCTGCAGCCACCAAGGGTGGGAAAGGGGTAGTGTCGTAGATTCATAACTGCTTTTTCTATCTCTTCAGTGCCTCTTTCAGCAATATGAACTTAAAAACAGGTATTGTGAGTGTTCACCTGATTTTCGGTTCTATGAAGGTAATTTTTTCTGCGTCATGTTAGTTGTTAACTGGTGTCCTTGTGGGGGTGGGGGAGTAGGGACGATTGGTACGCTTTCTATTCCACTATCTTGCTTCTCCTCTGTATCTTAATTTATATTTTAAAAGTAATGTATTTAAAGACTGAGTAAGGGTAAGCTCTTTTGTGTTTAAAAGATTTTATTTTATATGCTTTGCCTAATTTTTAATAAATTGTTAGCCATTTTCTTATTAATTGGTTTAAGAGCTCTTTACATATTAAACAGATAAGCTTTAATATTTCTACAAATATTCATTCCCAGGTATTTTTCTTTTAATTACATTTTTAGATGTATAGAATTTTTTTCAACACAGTCAAATTTATCAGTCTTTCTTTTTTGGCTTCTGGGTTTTGTGTTTTGCAGCCCTTCCTCCAAGACTATAAAAAAACTCACCCCTCATTTTCTCTTCTAGTATGTATATGGTTTTATTTTTATGAATTTCTGTATTCGATCCACATAAAACATATGTTGTTACATGGATTTACACATTTTGAAGTCAAACCCTTTGTGAGTACATTTCAATGAAAAGTGACTTTAATATGTTTTAATAAAAAATGATTGTTGTAGGCCATGTGTTGGGAAGTTTGGAAAAATTAACAGTTAAAGGAGGATGAGGACTGAAAAACTAGAGGAAAAGGAAAAGTAAACTGCAAAGAAATGTTGCAAGAGTAGAACTGCAATGCACTAGACACATGCTAAGGAACCACTACTCCTTGTCAGTCAACTGCAAAATAGAAAAATAATTAGGATTGCATATGGTGGAGTAAACTGCATGTTTTAATACTGCTGTACTTGTCTGAGATTTGATACATTCCTTAATAATTTCTAAACTCCTCAGTATACAAAAATATTAGACCAGAAACCTTTTGGAGGTTTCTTTCTTTGCAATATTTGGCCCATGTTTTTAGAAAGGGATAATCCTAATACATCAACTTTAAGTTTACTTTTTCTGCAGACTTAGCCTAAAGACTTCCATATCCTTTTCTAGAAGTATTCCTCTCATAAAGTTTTCTCAACTGAGAGTATAGACAAAATAACCTAAGTGACTCAATTGACTCATTTTAAGGATTAGACATACACTATTATATATCTGAATATCTAAGGTAATAAACTAAAATAGATCTATAAATACACACTTACAGAAAAGAATTAGCATAGCATACCTTATGCTACTATCCTTAGGTAGGCCTACTTGAAGTTTGACACTTGGCTGGCATCTAGGAACTTGGATTTATAGAAGATTCCCAGAATTGATGAGTGACTCACTGTACCTAAACTGTTTGTGCAAATAATGATGATTTATGCCAAACACCTGATTTCCTTCTAGGGATCTGGAATTTTGGTATGTGCTAGGCAGAATGTGCCCATGACTGACTACTGATAAAAAATGGGAACTCTTATGCCCAGGGGGACTTCTCTGGTAGACATTTCACATGTATCATGATAAGTAGCTGGAGGAAATAAGCTTGTTCCATGTGACTCCATTGGGAGAGGAATCTTGCCAGCTTGGACATGGATCCTCCAGACTTCACCCTATACACATTTTCCATTTGTTGATCCTGCTTTATATCCGTTTACTCTAATAAATCATAGGTATAAGTACAACTATACACTGAGTTCTGTGAATCCTCCTAGCAAATACACAAATCACAGTAAACATTAATGCAATGTTTAGATATAAAACTTTAGAACCTGTAAAAATTCAAAAATTAGTAAAAAATGTTTAATACTCTTCTTAGATATAAGCTTTATACTTCAGAGTAAGTGGTTTTAGCTATAAATCAAAGGATAGTCTTTAGATGTACGTAACATAGCATAGTTGCAACTTAGCCTTGTGGGTCATAATTGTACATACAAATAGTGTGTGCAATTTAACACAGTAATAAAAAATCCATTATTAACTATGTAGGATAATAAGGAATTTATTTAAATGGATTCTTGGCTTAGAATGCTAAAGGTATTAATCTTTCTTCACATGAAATAAACTGTGTATAATTAATCATTGCTCCATGATTAATTGTGCTCATTTCATGAGTTAAAAAAGTAAATACATTAAAAGTGACTTACCTTTTAATCTTGGCCTTTTCAGCCTTTTCTTCTTCATCACATTTCTTGGCATTCCTATTAAGTTCTTTTGCAGCAAACTTCAAGTTAAATAACGGCTCTGAAAAGAGCCATTAAGGTTAAGGCTATTCAAAAAGTTATTTCCCCAACATAACTACCTGCAAAGAAGATGTTAAAATTGTAAAACATATGAGATAAGATTAGTATTAACCAACTAGTCACAATGCTTTTGAGGAACTGGAACAATTTCTTTATTCTACGCTTGTTTTCTGTTAAAAAAACCAAATTAATAAAAACCATTGATTATAAGGGGAGAAATTACTGTGGAGAAACCTGGCAGATACCACTTAACCAAGGTTAACATCACCAGTGATAAAATATTTCAGTATAATTTACATTCTGAAATGATAAACTGAGAGGGGAATAGCATCATTTCTATGGCGTGGTTGCCAAAAACATAACTTTAATATACTCAAGAGAAAACATGAGACAATCCTGAACTGAGAGACATTTGATATAACAGACTAGCATACTTTTCAAGTGTCAAATTCATGAAAAGCAAGGAAAGACTGAAGAAGCAGTCACAGACTGGAGGAGACTAAGGAGATATGGCAACTAAATGCAATGTAGGATCCTGGAATAGAAAGAGGATGTTAATGGAAATACTGGTAAATCCAAATAAGATCTGTGGTTTAATTATTTATCTTGTAGAGATGCTGAGTTCCTTATGTTGATAATTATACTATGGTTCTTTAAGACATTAACATTAGCAAAAGCTTGGTAGAAGGTATACAAGGACTTGCTGTACTATTTTTACAACTTTTCTTTAAATCTAAAATTATTTTAAAACTTTTTAATTAAAAAAGAAAAAATCATTTTAAAAACTACGAATAAAAGCACTCTCATAAATAAAACCAAAATGAATACCATAAATCTTTCATTTTCATGTCACAAACAAAAATAAATATGAAGTATATGCACATATATATGACAAAGTGCTGTGAATTATTAAAAAACCAACCAGATTATGTAATGACTAAATTACTAAGGTATTGGTTTAAAGGGCTGGCTTTTGAATTGATTGTATCATTATTAGAAAACAAGAATGGCTTGCTTAATTTACCAAAGCTAAATAATAAATTAAGCTATCTTGTTCATCTCTCAGTTGCTTCATGGCTCTAATTCAATTCCTAAAGATTCTATGTATTTTATGACCTCTGAAAAAAGGTAAATGACCTCTGAAAAAAGGTCAAATGTACTTTTTAAACTTTGTTTCTGTGTTTCTTTAGGACATTTACAAAAATGATGGAAGGTTCCTTTTTATTTATTTATTTATTTTTTTTTTTGAAAGTGCAAACACATGATACAATTTAAAGAGGTTAACTTTTGGATTGATAATATTGCTATTAGAAAACAAGAATGGTTTCTTAATTTATCAAAACTGAAGTTATCTTGTTCATTTCTCACTGGCTTGATGGCTTTAATTCAATGCCTTATTTATGGATAATGACAGGAATAAATTTACTGCCCTGAGTAGTTTCCAGGCTATAAATTCTAGATATACCTAGAATTGTAAATAAAATAAGTGCATATGTATACATTTCTGGGTAATTTTAATATAAAATATAGCTTACATTTGTAAGATTTAACAATTTCAGCTTGGTGACTAAGTTATATGTCCTTATATATAAACACACATATATGTATATGTACACACACACACACGGTTTGCCAAGGTTTCTCAATTTGGGGCCAGATAATTCTCTGTGGGGCTGTCCTATAAATTCTAGGAAATTTAGCAGCATCCCTGGCCTTTATCCAGTAGATGTCAGAAGCACCTACTCCTCTCAGTTGTAACAACCAATAACGTCTCCAAACATTGCCAAAAGTCACTTGGAGTGGGGGAGGGAAAATCCAACTCTGTTGAAAATCATCACTGATATAGATGAAATATCATTTTTCCTTTCTTTGTCCTCATTTTCTAAATTATCTCCCCTATATAATTGCTGTCTCTAGAAAAAATCACTAAAGTTAAAAGCTGAATTATGATACTGACAGAGCAGGAGCACCAACATCTCAGACAAATACTGCCACTTTAATTTCTAGCTCCCTTTCTAGCCTCATGCATTTCAAGGAAATCACTTCTAACTACAACCAGAAAGAGTAGACAGTAAAACACAGATAAGACAGCTTGGGCACAGAGGGAGGTCGGGGGAAAGTCTCTTCATAACTGCCAAACTTCACCCTCATACAATGGGCTCCAGTAAAACAGCCGCCCTTAATAAGCACATTTCTTTCCCTTAGGGTACACTAAGATAGGGAAGCTAAAAGCAGACTCAGTGGGGTATGCCTGCAGCTGCAAAAGGACATATAGGAACAGAGACACAAAATTCTCCCTCCCAGATAAACACAACAAAGAGACAAGAAGGAGTCCGAGCCTCTGACAAACTCTCCCACCCTAAATCCTTTAAAAAACTCTTAATCTATAAGAGTTTAAGTTTAACCTAACTCAGCCAGAAGCCCCTCTTATGTTTGTTTTCTCTAAAATAAACCTGTCCTTGACTGTCAAGCCACCTTTCATGTTTCTTTCCTCTTTCTTTAATTCTTACATTTGGTGCCAAAACCTAGGATGGGTGTTGGGGGCACAGGCTCTCTTGCAACCCAGGAAGCAGTGGGTAGTGGCAGCTCATCCTGAGTTAACTCCTGGATCCTGAGGGTCTCTGGTCGCCCACCCCACCTTTACTCTCACTTCACTTTTTGAGCGATTTGCATGAGGAGGACAACTAACCTGAAGGGAACTGTGAGGCTCGGGCCTGGGCTACTCCCCAGTGGGCTCTCAAAACCCTCAGGTCTCAGGAATCCACCTCTGACCACACACAATGGGTATTTCACTCCCTAACCCTTGCTCCCTCTTCCTCCCTCTTCTTTCTCTCTCTCTCTCTTCCTTGTGTGGCTCCAGTCTGGGAGGCCCTTTGCCAATTCCAACCAGAATATCCAACATCAGACACTAATTCAGCAGACTGATAAGATCTGCCTTCTCCTAACTCTTTCCCGGTACTGGAGAAATCTGGCTTGCTATCCAGGTCCTCGGAGGACTAATGGGACTAAGCTAGAGGAAATCTTGGGGATGCCCACTTCCTTCTCAGCTTAACCATCCTCTTTCAGAAAGAGAATTCCGAGTCTCTGTCTTTTGTCTGGGGACATCTAGAACAAAACAGACACCCTCGGCTTCCTCTTACCAGTCCACATGGGTGCCAAACAATCCGCATTCCTACATCCTCCCCATGGGGCTGTTGTCTTCGCAACCTCACCAAACTTGGCTTACAGGGGACCCTAAACCCAAAGCATTTAATTTTCTACTGCAACATGGCTCGGCCCCAATACAGACTAGATAATAACAGCTGATGGCCCAAAAACAGCAGCTTTAACTTTCAAATTCTCAGGCACCTTAACAACTTTATCATCAGAAACAGCAAATGACAAGAGGTTCCCCATATTCAGGCTTTCTTCTACCTTAAATCCTGCCTCTCCTCTTCTCCACCCCTTCAAAAACTATTCCAACCAGTCAAACCTCTTCTGCCATTCTCCCTTTATGGGAAGTGGCTATGGTAAAAGGTATTGCTTGGGTTCATGTCCCCTTCTCTATGTCTGATTTGTGGCAGATTGAACAGCTTCTGGGATCTTTCTATAAAAATCCCTCTCATTATTGTAGGGAATTCCTGCACATAACACAATCCTTTAATTTAAGTTGGCATAACATTTTTATAATTCCAACCTCTACTCTCATCCTTAATAAAAAAGAGTGCTGAGCTTAATTAAAATGGATATCCAAGCTATAAGTATATTTAAAAGGCCTTTATGTTTTTCTCTTCATAAATCTTGTTTTCCTGAAAAAGTTTTTTTTTTTTTTCCCAGTTGAAATTACTTTTCTCCACTCTGTCTTGCCAGTCTTGGTGCATGCATAAAAGACCCCAGAATAACTTCTGGTGGCCTGGGACTCCTTGGGAAAACAGAAAAGGCACCACAAATCCCATTTTGGGAAAAATCTCTGTTTTCCTTATGGAACCCCTGGAATTAGAGGTGAATAAGTACCTCTCAAAATCTGTCTTTGTCTTCCAGCTACGCTTGTTTATTAGGCCCTGAAAATTGTTTTCCTAGCCCTGTTCTTAAAGGGCCTCACCCAGAGGCCAATAATCCAGTTAGGAAATTAGCAAATGTAAATCTCATAACTACTGGATCTTCTTCTGGTTGTCTGTGTGGCTATATACGTGTTATGTGTGCAATGTCTATTAAAAAGAGCTCTAATTAATTGATTGGGCTAAGAATAATAAGCGGCTAAATCAAATATTTTTAAGCAAAAAGTAAAAGCTGTGGTAACTTTCAGTTCATGTAACTTTAATATTTAAAAATAAAAACAGTCTTAGGAATTATTGGTAAAATACCAATGTCTTTAAGGTGTAAAAATGTGGTCTACATTATGCAAGTCAAATACTAGGTTTGCTAAATGTTTTAAGGTTGTAAATTGCTTCTTTAATCTTTAAAAACTGTCAACTTCCCTGCTTCACAATTGATAAGGCCAGAAACATATGGAAGATGGAAGTAACCATGCCCCTAACTATGCTGGAAGAAGTCAAACTTCATCTGCATTTAGCACATAATTAAAAAAAAAAAAAAAACAGGTTTTACATTAAAGTTGAAAATTGCTAAAAGTTACCATTATAAGATGTAATTAAAACTACTGAACATGGATTTGCATACAAGGTATATAAAAACAGTAAAAAGTGTTTTTAGTTAAAAATTATAAGAAGGCATAAAAATGCACATTTTGCTTAAGAATAAAAACTTGTCTTAAAATTAAATAAAATGGATGGTTTAAGCAGATTGTAAAAACATTGTTAAAAATTAATCCTGCAAAGAAAACTGTGTAAATATATTAACTAAATTCAAAGGGGTATTATATGTTTTTATTTCTGTAAATTAAACACTAAAAGCACCACAAGGTTTTCTTAAAATGCTAATATACTCTTTAGCAAAACTTGTCAAGGGTTATACTGGGTATGTAAAAATCTTACAAACTGGTTAAAATTAAATAAAATTGTCTAGAAGTTTTCATTAAAATTAGGGTTAACAGTAATAGCAAACTAATGTAAGGGTAAAATTTAACTTTCTCTCTTAAACAGAATTTTCATGTAATACAAAAGGTTAATAAATGACTTTTGCTTTTCCAAATTTTTAACTCATCATTTTGGCAAAACAAAACCAAACAAACAGAAAACTTATGGTAATCTAAAATTATATTTTAATATCAAGCATTTTAAATTTTAAACATATTTAACGGGCTTTTCAAAATCAAACTTTAGTCTCAAAATTGTCTTTCCTAACCCCTGCAGCATCTGGGAAAAAAGGTAAACAGGATTATTTAACATGTTTAGGTACATAAAATTGCCAAAATAATGTCTAATAGGTTATATTTTAGGGGATAGTATTAACATTTGTTCCGAAACTGTATGGAATGTCTAAGGTTCTAGTGTCTAAATATGTGCTATTAATCACAATTACGGTTGTTATGTTGAGTTATTGTAAATCACAAAAATGACCAAATTTCTTTGTCAGTTGTGTTTCTAACTGTATCCAACCTGGACGTTTTGTTATTTACAGACAACTGTTATTTTGTTTTAATTCTCTTCTAAAGATGTTTTTTAATGAAGCTGTGGAACAAGTGCTCTCAAATTTGGGCTTCTCATAACAAAAAATATACAGAACTCATGAAAAGCTAAAATGTTTATAAATCTCAAGCAAAACAAAAGTTAATAAAATGGACTAAACTAATAAAAAACAAAAACAAGTTTTACCTTTTGCTTGGAACACTGCTAATCTTTATTTTATTTTTCAGAGTCAAGAAAACTTATCTTAAGCTAGCTACCGCCTTTTACAACTAAGTAAAGTATACTCCTGTAAACAGAATTTAAAGTGTGTTTCTCTCTGCTAGTTCCTCCAGAATTTGAAAACTAGTTACAAGTATTCTTAAACAATATATTTGTTTGCATCAGTGCAATAAGAATCTATTTTCTTTTGTGGCTGGGCGCAATGGCTCACACCTGTAATTCCAGCACATTGGGAGGCTGAGGCCAGCGGATCACGAGGTCAGGAGATCAAGACCATCCTGGCCAACATGGTGAAGCCCTGTCTCTACTAAAACACAGAAAATTAGCAGAGTGTAGTGGTGCGTGCCTGTAGCCCCAGATGCTCGAGAGGCTGAGGCAGGGGAGTCGCTTGAGCTCATGAGGCCGAGGTTGCAGTGAGCCAAGATCTCACCGCTGTACTCCAGCCTGGCAACAGAGCAAGACTCTGTCTAAAAAAATAGGTGGGGAGGGGAGCTGTGGGAATCTATTTTCTTTTGTAACAGAATACAATTGGAAAAACTGGTTATTTTACCAAGGCTTTGACTAGAATGGTGTGCTCTCCTTTAAGGAATCAAACTTGACTTACGGAGCCAATAAAGCCCTTGGAAAACTGGCCTCATATTTTGTGTACACAGTCTCTGTACAAACTTTCTGATCTTTGGTAAGTAAAGAATATCAATTTCTGACAGGCCAGGAACCCCAAGTTATCTTAAAACCTCAAGAGGGGAGTAATTCACCCAACTCACAGGTATTTCATGGTAAAAATCCATCGCTAGGCTTGGCTTTTAAAAGTCTTACCTCAAATACTTCTATACAACAAAGTTCCATCAAAGACGATTTAAAAGGCCTATGTAGCAAGTAATTAATTATTCTTGCTGCACTGTATACAAACATTAAGCCAAGTATAATAAAGCAAACCAGTCTTACCACGATTTGTATTTTAATAAAAATGTGAAACTGAAGACAGAAAAGTATGTTTCAAAAACTAGCACACCTGTTGTTAAATTCTAGTCTTGCCTAATGTTTTTCAGTTTTTATTATTTTCTACAGTTTAAATTATATCCATTACAGAAATCAACTCCTGGATACATCACACTCAAGTAAAAGCCTAAAGAGCTAAGAAAGCAACCCCTAACAGCCCAGAAAAATGCCCTAAATATCAATGTAAAATCAATAAGAAATCTTATGCTGAAAATCATAAAAGATAAGTAACTAAGTTAAAATTACTCATCTTACTCAATCTCAACCCTGCCTGACCAAATACTTTCATCGTTTCTACCTCTCCATTTAATCCAAATATTAAAACCTTTTTAATGGAAATGTACTATGCCACCCTTCTGGGAACTGCTTTACTTACTCTACTATTTGCAGTAGAACCATATACTGTAGCACTATCAGAGTGGAATATCCGACAGATAATCTAAATTCCCATAGCATTTTGGTTAATTATTATCCTCATAGAAGGACTAACAGTTACTAACAAAAAATAACACATGGGTCTTTCCAAACATATGCCTCTGCCTCTCATTGGGAAAGAAATGCTGCTTCTAACTCAACCAATGGGGCCTAATAAGAAACACTGCTGAAAAGCCTAGGACTAATGTTTTAACCCTGCCTAATTAACCTTTTTCAATTTTTTTTAACTGACAGAATCATGGCCATTTTGCAGACAACTACCCCAAAACATCTACATATGGTATTGCTCCTGCAGTCAATCTGAGACCAAGAAACTCTCTGCACCCCCATCAGCAGGAAGTAACCCAAAAGAGCATGTTGCCCCTCATCCTTTTATAACTATAGGGTCTGGATGGAGCAGGAGCACCATCATCTCAGACAAACACCGTCACTTTCAGTTCCAGCTCCCATTCTAGCCTCATGCATTTCAAGGAAATCACTTCTCTTCTAACTATAAGCAGCCAGGAAGAGCAGACAGTAAAACACAGATAAGACAGCTCAGGCACAGAGGGAGGTGGGTGGAAAGTCTCTTGGGTAATTGCCAATCTTCACCCTCTTTCGAAAGAAACTTTCATGTTTCCTCTTTTTTAATTCTCACAATACCAATTATTTTTGATGAGTTAATATAGTTAACATATTATGTTTTTTAAAGAATTGTTTCAGCTGTGATTAAACCTGAAATTTACTGTAAACTTCAAATACTGAGGACTGAGTACTGAATACCTCTTATAACCCACTCTTGTTTAATAATTAGGATTATGGTACACCATGGAATACTATGCAGCCATAAAAAAGGATGAGTTTGTGTCCTTTGTCGGGACATGGATGCAGCTGGAAACCATCATTCTTAGCAAACTATCACAAGAACAGAAAACCAAACACCGCATGTTCTCACTCATAGGTGGGAACTGAACAATGAGATCACTTGGACTCAGGAAGGGGAACATCACACACCAGGGCCTATCATGGGGAGGGGGGAGGGGGGAGGGATTGCATTGGGAGTTATACCTGATGTAAATGACGAGTTGATGGGTGCAGCACACCAACATGGCACAAGTATACATATGTAACAAACCTGCACGTTATGCACATGTACCCTACAACTTAAAGTATAATAATAATAAATAAATTTAAAAAAAAAAATACTGGTCAAAAAATAGATCTTTTACAACAGTGCATTCTGTTCCATAATGCTTTTTCCCCCCTTCATCCTTAAAAGACTTAGAGCTACTTCTAGAAATATAGAGGCCTAAAGATTTAGAAAAACACTTTGAAATACTGAATAAACTATAACAGAAGTCCAAAAGAAGGAAAATCCGCTGGGACAGAACAAAACAGGAAGAAGGAACTATTAGTAAGCAAGCACTGAAGCTCCTGAAACTCCCACAGTGTTGGAACTGAGCTTTTTTAATAATGATAGAACCCTTGAAGGTTACAACATTAGCACAAGGGTAGGTAGAAAAATATCCTATCAGCCAGCAAGGGATTATAAGATAAGAAGATTAACTTTCTACGGGCCTTGGGTGGGAGCTGCAGGTGAAACAAAGGCTCCCCTACAAATTTATAGCCATAGCAATGTCTTCATGTGGAGCTGGGGTTCAAATGTGTACTCCTAGAAGGGTCTGGGAAACCCCATCCTGAAATATTAAAGTACTTCTAAGTTGGAGGAATATCCTCAACCCAGGAATTTTAGGATTCCCTTAGATTTCAATGAATAGACAAATAAAACCAAAAATTAAATAAAGTTGAGGAGAAAAATAGCAAACTATAATACAGATTGCATACAGATTGTAATACAAACTGTAATACAAAATACGTAAAGGTTATATTCAAGGAGATGATGCATGAGACTCTTTGCATAACTGATGAAAGTAACCTTTAATATTTTAATTCAAGAAGCACAAAAAATGCCACGCAGAATAAAAATAAATCCACATTAGATATATTACAGTAAGCCTCTGACTACCAAAAACTATAACAACTTTAAAAAGAGTCACAGCGAAAGTTCAGATAATTTACAAAAGATCTAAAATTAGACTCCATTTCCAAAGGAAGTACAATTGATTAATGTTGTCTAAGGTAGTCATGTTCTAATAAATTGCTGAGAATACCAAATTAGCAAATACTGAACCACTGCTTCTAGGGAAAATACAGGATTGGGGTCCTATGACCTAGGTGGTTACATTTTCATCAACTGATCAATATATAACCTTATCCTAAGATGGCTGAATAGTAACAGCTCCAGTCTGCAGCACCCAGAGTGAATGACGCAGAAGACAGGTAATTTCTGCATTTCCAACTGAGGTACCTGGTTCATCTCATTGGGACTGGTTGGACAGTGGGTGCAGCCCACTGACGGCGGGCCAAAGCAGGGCAGGGCATTGCCTCACCCAGGAAGTGCAAGGGGTCACGGGATTTCCCTTTCCTAGCCAAGGGAAGCCATGACAGACTGCACCGGGAAAATCGGGACACTCCCACCTTAATACTGTGCTTTTCCAATGGTCTTAGCAAATGGCACACCAGGAGATTATATCCCATGCCTAGCTCAGCAAGTCCCACGGTCACAGAGCCTGCTCAGTGCTAGTGCAGCGCTCCGAGATTGAACTGCGAGGCAGTAGCCTGGCTGAGGGAGGGGCGTCCACCATTGCTGAGGCTTGAGTAGGTAAACAAACTGGTTCGGAAGCTCACACTGGGTGGAGCCCACCACAGCTCAACAAGGCTTGCCTGCCTCTGTAGAGTCCACCTCTGAGGGCAGGGCATAGCTGAACAAAAGGCAGCAGAAACTTCTGCAGACTTAAGCGTCCCTGTCTGACAGCTCTGAAGAGAGCAGTGGTTGTCCGAGCACAGTGTTTGAGCTCTGAGAATGGACAGACTGCCCCCTCAAGTGGGTTCCTGACTCCCTAACTGGGAGACACCTCCCAGACACACTCCAATAGGGGCTGACTGACACCTCACACAGCCGGGTGCCCCTCTGAGACAAAGCTTCCAGAGGAAGGATCAGGCAGTAATATTTGCTATTCTGCAACCTCCGCTGATGATACCAAGGCAAATGGGGTCTGGAGTGGACCTCCAGAAAACTCAAACAGACCTGCATCCAAGGGTCCTGACTGTTAGAAAGAAAACAAACAAACAGAAAGGAATAGCATCAACATCAACAAAAAAGACATCCACACCAAAACTCCATTTGTAGGTCACTATCATCAAAGACCAAAGGTAGATAAAATCACAAAGATGGGGAGAAACCAGAGCAGAAAAGCTGAAAATTCTAAATACCAGAGTGCTTCCTCCCATTGCAGCTCCTTGACAGCGACGGAACAAAGCTGGATAGAGAATGACTTTGACAAGTTGACAGAAGTAGGCTTCAGAAGGTCGGTAATAACAAACTCCTCCGAGCTAAAGGAGAATGTTCAAACCCATCGCAAGGAAGCTAAAAACCTTGAAAAAAGATTAGACGAATGGCTAACTAGAATAAACAGCGTAGAGAAGACCTTAAATGACCTGATGGAGCTGAAAACCATGGCACAAGAACTACGTGACACATGCATAAGCTTCAATAGCCAATTCGATCAAGTGGAAGAAAGGATATCAGTGATTGAAGATCAAGTTAATGAAATAAAGCAAGAAGACAAGGTGTTGGCAGAAGGCCCCCCAAAATCTGGCCATAAACTGGCCCCAAAACTGGCCATAAACAAAATCTCTGCAGCACTGTAACACGTTCATAATGGCCCTAACACCCAAGCTAGAAGGTTGTGGGTTTATGAGAATGAGGGCAAGGAACACCTGGCCCGCCCAAGATGGAAAACCGCTTAAAGGCATTCTTAAGCCACAAACAATAGCATGAGTGATCTGTGCCTTAAGGACATGTTCCTGCTGCAGTTAACCAGCCCAACCTATTCCTTTAATTCGGCCCATCCCTTCATTTCCCATAAGGGATAATTTTAGTTAATTTAATATCTGTAGAAACAATGCTAATGACTGGCTTGCTGTTAATAAATATGTGGGTAAATCTCAGTTTGGAGCCTTCAGCTCTGAAGGCTGTGAGACCCCTGATTCCCCACTTTACACCTATATATTCCTGTGTGTGTGTCTTTAATTCCTCTAGCACCGCTGGGTTAGGGTCTTCCCAACCGAGCTGGTCTTAGCAAGTGGCGTCCATCATGGGGGCTCAAATCCAGGCTGAAGGGTCGCCAGAGCGACAGTTGGAATGGAAAACCGGCTGGAGGACACCCGAGTACTCTTAAAGCAATCCCCATGGTGAGTAAGAAGGGGAGCTCAGAAGCATCAGGGTAACAATGGGACAGGTGTGTGGTCTGGTTCGTCTCACCTTGGAACTTTTTCACACTGATGATGAGGAGGAACGAGAGTATAGCGAAGTAACAGAAGAGGTTACAGAGCATGTTTATTTGCCAGCTAAAGCTAAAGCAGCAAAGGAAGGAGAGGTTCATCCCTACCCTTCTGAGCCCCCTCATTATTATTCTGAAGAAAAACACCCTCCAGATCTTTCTTTTCCAGAGGACACTGGGCGAAAAGTAGTTGCCCCAGTGATTGTTCGAGCAGCACCTCGAGTGACCGCTCTTAGTTTTATTCAGGCAGGAATTCAGCTAGCTAGACGAGAGGGTGATTTAGAGGCTTGGTAATTCCCTGTTAGAATACACCCCCAAGATCAACAGGGAAATATCATAGCTACATTTGAGCCTTTTCCTTTTAAATTCTGGAAAGCACATTTAGTTGATTATATCAAGGCCTGTGATGGTATTGGAGGTAATCTGCATAAAGCTACTTTGTTGGCACAGGCAATGGCAGGACTGAGAGTGGATAAAGGAAATACTCCATTTTCTGGAGCTTGTTTTAACTGTGGGAAGCATGGTCATACTAACTAAGAATGTAGAAAAAATCAGCAAGTCAGGCAGCCAGATAAGGAAGAAAGGGAAACTGTTGAGCCTGAAATATGTCCAAAATGTAAAAAAGGAAAACATTGGGCTAATCAATGTCACTCTAAGTTTGATAAAGGTGGGAACATGATTTTGGGAAATGCCATGAGGGGCCCATCCCGGGCCCCATTCTAAGTCAGGGCTTTTCCAGATCAGGCCATTCCCTCACCCCTATACAATGTCTGTCCCCTGCCACAGCCAGTAGTGCCGCAGTAGATTTATGCTGCATAAAAACTGTGAGCCTTCTGCCTGGGGAATCCCTGCAAAAGGTCCCAACAGGAGTCTGTGAACGCTTGCCAGCGGGTATGACAGGATTACTTTTAGGAAAGTCTAGTTTAAGTTTAAAAGGGGTACAAATACATATGGGAGTCACTCATTCAGATTACAATGGGGAAATTCAAATCATTATATCTACTTCTGTTCCCTGGAAAGCAGAGCCAGGGGAGCGTATAGCACAGCTCCAGACAGTGTTGTATGTGGGAATGGAAAAAAGTGAAATTAAATGAACAGGAGGATTTGGAAGGACAAATAAACAAGGCAAAGCAGCTTATTGGGTACATCAAATTACTGATAAACATTCCACCTATGAAATAACTATTCAGGGAAAGAAATTTAAAGGTTTGGTAGATACAGGAGTGGACATTTCAATCATTTCTCTACAGCGCTGGCCATCCACGTGGCCAATTCAACCTGCTCAATTTAACATAGTTGGAGTTGGTAAAGCCCCTGAAGTATATCAAAGTAGTTATATTTTGCATTGTGAAGGGCCCAATGGACAACCTGCGACTATTCAACCAATTATAACTTCTGTACCTATAAATTTATGGGGAAGAGATTTATTCCAACAATGGGGAACACAAGTTCTAATTCCAGAACAATTATATAGCCCTCAAAGTCAACATATGATGCATGAAATGGGGTATGTCCCTGGTATGGGACTAGAAAACAATTTTTTGCAAGGTTTAAAAAGTTCCTGCCAAAGATTAGGATATCATTTTTGATGGCAGCCATGTTAAGCCTCCAGAACCTATACCTTTAAAATGGTTAACAGATAAGCCAATTTGGATACAATGGCCGCTAAGCAAAGAGAAAGTGGAGGCTTTAGAGAAATTAAGTTACTGAACATTTAGAAAATGGGCACTTAGCGCCAACATTTTCCCCTTGGAATTCTCCAGTTTTCGTAATTAAGAAAAAATCAGGTAAATGGAGAATGTTAACTGACTTAAGAGTCATTAATTCAGTTATACAACCTATGGGAACATTACAGCCAGGATTGCCTTCTCCTGACTAATAATTCCAAAATATTGGCCTTTAATAGTCATAGATTTAAAAGACTGTTTCTTTACTATCCCTTTAGCTGAGCAAGACTGTAAACGGTTTGCATTTATAATTCCTGCAGTAAACAACCTGCAGCCTGCTAAGCGTTTTCATTGTTTCACAGATGGGTCTAGTAATGGTAAATCTTCTTATTCTGAATCAAAAGGTAAAGTTTTCCAGACGCCCTAAACATCAGCTCAAAAAGCAGAGCTTGTAGTGGTAATTAAGGTATTGACTGCTTTTGATATGCCTATTAATGTGATTTCTGATTCTTCATACATGGTTCATTCCACACAGTTAATTGAAAATGTTCAGTTACAATTTCATACAGATGAACAACTGATGACTTTATTTACCCAATTGCAAACAGCAGTTAGAAGTAGAATGCACCCTTTTTTCATCACTCATATTAGGGTTCATACACGTCTTCCAGGACCTTTGACTGAAGGGAATCAAATGGCTGATCGTCTGCTTGCTACTGCAATATGTAATGCTAGACACTTTCACAATTTAACCCATGTTAATGCCTCTGGTCTCAAACGCAGATACAGCATTACCTGGAAAGAAGCTAAAGCTATTATCCAGCAATGCCCAACTTACCAAATGGTACATTCCTCAACTTTTACAGGAGGAGTTAACCCTCGAGGATTGGAACCTAACTCTCTTTGGCAAATGTATGCCACACGTGTTCCCTCATTTGGGAGACTAGCTTATGTACACATATGTGTGGACACCTTTTCTCACTTTGTCTGGGCTACATGCCAAACAGGAGAGTCTTCTGCCTACATTAAACGTCATTTTTTGTAGTGTTTTGCGGTGATGGGCATTCCAGCTTCTATTACAACAGATAATGCCCCAGGCTATACTAGCCAAGTTCTAGCTACATTTTTCTCTATGTGGAATATTAAACACATTACTGGTATCCCATACAATTCTCAAGGACAAGCCATAGTGGAAAGAATGAATCTTTTGCTAAAACAGCAATTGCAAAAGCAGAAAGGAAAAAATAGAGAATATGGAACACCGCAGATACAACTGAATCTAGCATTATTAACTTTAAATTTTTTTAGCCTTCCCAAAGGTCAGATGGTATCAGCAACTGAAGAGCATCTACAGAAACCAGCTGCAAAGACAGAAGCAGAACAACTGATTTGGTGGAGAACTCCAATAACAAAAAGTTGGGAAATAGGTAAAATAATAACTTGGGGTAGAGGTTATGCTTGTATTTATCCAGGCCAAAATCTACAGCCGATTTGGATACCATCAAGACACCTGAAACCTTATCATGAGCCAGATTCCAAGGAAGAGATCCAGGAGGATCCCAAGGACCCCCGGTTGCATCCATGTCAAGACTGACACTGAGGAGGACCCCAACTGTCACGAGCAACATCCATCAAACACAGCCAACCACCTGGGGACAGATCAAGAAGCTGTCACAGATGGCGGGAGAAAACCTGAGGAAAGCGGGACAGCTAGTCACAATAAATAATTTAATGGTAGCTATGATAGCGGTTACCACCACTGCCATGAGTATTCCTTCAATAAGGGCTGACACAGAGAACAATTATACTTACTGGGTATATTTATCAATCTTGGCTGGCAATAACGCCTGGATGCAATCACTCTATGACACAGTTACACATGCTTTCTGATCTCAGTATTTAACATAATAAATCTGCTCCTATAATTGAGGGATACCACCCTCAAAAACCTTTTTGTAAACAGGATTGGACCCAGTTAGAAAAAATCATCATACTTGTTTCAGAAGATTACACTGCAGAACAGGCAGAGGTGCTGCACGATTCCTATGGAATCCTTATTGATTGATCCCCTAAGGAGATGTGTAGCTTGAATTGTACCTCTCAGTCTGCGTGCCACGGCCACACTACGTTCAGCTGATCTGAACAAAATGGTCAGATGGTAGAAATGTTAAGAAGTACAACAAAATTTCCTATTATCTGGAACCATGGCAGTATAGTGGCACCTCAACCTCAAATGATATGGCCCGCTCTAGGAGCTTAACATAAGGATTTAAAATTAAAAGAACAAATATTTAAAGCATCTCAGACACACCTGACCTTAATGCCAGGAACTGGAGTGCCTGAAGGATTTGCAGACAAATTAGCAGCTAGTAACCCATTAAAATGGATAAAAACACTTGGAAGCTCTATGATTTCATGATGATTGTGCTTTTAATCTGTGTTGTTTCTCTTTGTATAGTGTGCAGATGTGGATCCTGACTCCTGTGAGAAGTAGCTCACCATGACAAAGCAACCTTTGCATTTATCGATTTGCAAATAAAAGAAGGAGGACATGTTGGGAGCAGGCCCCCCAAAATCTGGCCATAAACTGGCCCCAAAACTGGCCATAAACAAAATCTCTGCAGCACTGTAACATGTTCATAATGGCCCTAACACACAAGCTGGAAGGTTGTGAATATGGGACTATGTGAAAAGACCAAATCTATGTCTGATTGGTGTACCTGAAAGTGACGGGGAGAATGGAAAAAAGCTGGAAAACACTCATCAGGATATTATCCCAGAGAACTTCCCCAACCTAGCAAGGAAGGCCAACATCAAATTCAGGAAATACAGGGACCACCACAAAGATACTCTGCAAGAAGAGTAACCTCAAGACACATAATTGTCAGAACCAGCAAGGTTGAAATGAAGGAAAAAATGTTAAGGGCAGCCAGAAAGGTCAGGTTACCCACAGAGGGAAGCCCACCAGACTAACAGCGGATCTCTCTGCAAAACTCTACAAGTCAGAAGAGAGTGGGGGCCAATATTCAACATTCTTAAAGAAAAAAAATTTCAACCCAGAATTTCATATCCTGCCAAACTAAGATTAATAAGTGAAGAAGAAATAAAATCCTTTACAGACAAGCAAATGCTGAGAGATTCTGCAACCACCAGACCTGTCTTACAAGAGCTCCTGAAGGAAGCACTAAACATGGAAAAAAAAAGAGTACCAGCCACTGCAAAAACATGCCAAACTGTAAGGACCGTCGATGCTAGGAAAAAACTGCATGAACTAACAGGCAAAATAACCAGCTAACATCATAATGATAGGATCAAATTCACACATAACAATATTAACCTTAAATGTAAATGGGCTAAATGCCCCAATTTAAAGACACGGACTGACAAATTGGATACAGAGTAAAGACCCATCAGTGTGCTGTATTCAGGAGGCCCATCTCACATGCAGAGACACACATAGGCTCTAAATAAAGGGATGGAGGAATATCTACCAAGCAAATGGAAAACAAAATTTAAAAAAAGCAGAGGTTGCAATCCTCGTCTCTGATAAAACAGACTTTAAACCAACAAAAATCAAAAGAAGCAAAGAACAACACTATATAACGGTAAAGGGGTCAATTCAACAAGAAGAGCTAACTATCCTAAATATATATGTACCCAATACAGGAGCACCCAGATTCATAAAGCAAGTCCTTAGAGACCTACAAAGAGACTTGGACTCCCACATAATAACAATGGGAGACTTCAATACACCACTGTAAATATTAGACAAATCAACGAGACAGAAGGTTAACAAGGATATCCAGGACTTGAACTCAGCTCTGGACCAAGTGGACCTAATAGACATCTATAGAACTCTCCACTCCAAATCAACAGAAAATACATTCTTCTCAGCACATCATATTTATTCCAAAATTGACCATATAGTTGGAAGTAAAGCACTCCTCAGCAAATGTAAAAGAGCAGAAATCACAACAAATTGTCTCTTACAGCACAGCACAATCAAATTAGAACTCAAGATAAGAAACTTACTCAAAACTGCACAAGTACATGGAAACTGAACAACCTGCTCCTGAATCACAACTGAGTAAATAATGAAATAAAGGCAGAAATAAAGATGTTCTTTGAAACCAATGAGAACAAAGGTACAATATACCCGAATCTCTGGGACACATTTAAAGCAGTGTGTAGAGGGAAATTTATAGCACTAAATGCCCACCAGAGAAAGAAGGAAAAATCTAAAATCGACACCCTAACATCACAATTAAGAGAACTAGAGAAGCAAGAGCAAACAAATTCAAAAGCTAGCAGAAGGCAAGAAATAACTAAGATCAGAGCAGAACTGAAGGAGGTAGAGACACAAAAAGGCCTTCAAAAAATCAATGAAGCCAGGAGCTGGTGTGTTGGAAAGATCAAAAAAATTGATAGACTGCTAGCAAGACTAATAAAGAAAATAAGAGAGAAGAATCAAATAGACGCAATAAAAAAATGATAAAGGGGATCTCACCACTGAACCCAAAGAAATACAAACTACCATCAGAGAATACTATAAACACCTCTCTGCAAATAAACTAGAAAATCTAGAATAAATTGATAAATTCCTGGACACATAAACCCTACCAAGACTAAACCAGGAAGACGCTGAATCCCT
This sequence comes from Mandrillus leucophaeus, assembly GCF_000951045.1. Classification (NCBI taxonomy): domain Eukaryota; kingdom Metazoa; phylum Chordata; class Mammalia; order Primates; family Cercopithecidae; genus Mandrillus; species Mandrillus leucophaeus. The sequence continues at coordinate 1,528,771 of NW_012108597.1, forward strand.
GAAAATACCAATAACAGGCTCCGAAATTGAGGCAATAATTAATAGCCTACCAATCAAAAAAAGTCCAGGACCAGACGGATTCACAGCCAAATTCTACCAGAGGTACAGAGAGGAGCTGGCACTATTCCTTCTGAAACCATTCCAGTCAACAGAAAAAGAGGGAATCCTCCGGAACTCATTTTTTGAGACCAGCATCATCCCAATACCAAAGCCTGGCAGAGACACACAAAAAAAGAGAATTTTAGACCAATATCCTTGATAAATATCGATGTGAAAATCCTCAATAAAATACTGGCAAACCAAATTCAGCAGCACATCAAAAAGCTTATCCACCAAGATCAAGCTGGCTTCATCCCCGGGATGCAATGCTGGATCAACATATGCAAATCAATAAACGTAATCCATCACACAAACAGAACCAAAGACAAAAACCACATGATTATCTCAATAGATGCA